>NC_048219.1:114530054-114571967 GCF_002007445.2 Ailuropoda melanoleuca
GCGGGTCCGCGGTCCGCCCGCTCCCCGGTGCAGGTGGCCCGCCAGCCGCCCTGCGCGCGTGCTCCTGGAGCGTGTGTTCTAAGTCTGCTGTCTCGCGGGTGCCGTCCGCGAGTCAGCCTGCTCCCCCGTACAGGTGGCCCACCAACCGCCAGCCATCCCGCGTGCGCTCCCGGAGCTCCCTTCTCAGTCTGCTGTCTCAAGCGTGCGGGTCCGCGGTCTGTCCGCTCCCCTGTGTAGGTAGCTACCGCTTCCCGGCGCCCTGACACGGCGGCTCCCTCCCCCTTCTGTTTAGCTTCCGATATCTGTGCGCGGTTTCACGGCTCCCCGCTTCGTACCTCGATACTCAGCACTGGAGATGTTCATTTGTAGAGATCCAGATGTATCTTCCTGCGTCTCAGGCTGATTCCGTGGATGTTCCTGCTGGTCTGGTACCTATCCAGCTCAACTCAGGGGACCGGCTGAAAAAGGGGTCCCCTACTCCTCCGCCATCTTAACCTCCTCCTTCCATATTTTTTTTCTGATAGAGCAAAAAACCAATTGGCTTTGTTCATTTATAAGACACTCTTGTCCCATTAGCACAAAAGTTTTCTGATTAATTACTGTCAATTGGCAATTATTCTATCAAGTGAATTAAGATCATAGAAAATGGCTTCTAATCATTTGGTGTCATAAAAAAAAGGATTTTTTTCCAAGGCATCCTTTAAAATATATTCCTCTAAAAGAATATTCCTCTACATGTGCTTATTTTGTTGATTTATTATAGAATGTGGTTCCTACACTTAGTTTATTTACATAATTTCCTGATGTGACTTAGTAAGCAACCTGAGACTATGGCCTCTGATCAAGATGACAGAACATGGAAATCAGTTTTGTGAATAAAAATGCCTATTGAAAAACAAAGAGAGCAATGATAAGAGAAATTCATCCTGTCTATGTTTCAGCACAATGCTTTACTCTTCCTCTTCCCATTCCATTTTCTGTTCCATCTTGAAAAATTCAGTCTACCAATCATTGAGGGCTCTCATGAGCCCCTGAACCATAGACAATGGAAGTCCATGCCAGGGGTGGGGGCACAGTGCTCAGTGTGGGGTGTCATAATCAGTGTGAGTAAAGAGGATGTTCCAAGGGGAGGTAGTCCAATGGAGAAGATCAAAACCCAAACCTGTTTAGGAATGCCCACTAAGAGGGCAGCTTGACCTGAGATGTCAGAGCCAAAACATGGTGAGAAGCATGTCCACATGAAGGTATAGCTAGTTATAGGATTTCTGATGTAAGTACTGTAGAAGGATGTTCATGTGGTGGGTGGAGGCTGGCCCTGTGTGGGATGTTGAATCTCAAAAGGGATGAGGTGAGTATCTAAGGGGGTAGGGTGGGGGGGCAGTCTTCAGGGCTCAAGCAAGGTAAGAAAAGCATGTGTAAAGGAGGGGGTTGCAACATGGTCTGGCATGGGGTGTTTTAGCCTGAGGGGAGCGTGGAGGTGTTAATCCAGTGCAGTGTCAATGTTTAAGTGGCCTAGGAGAATATTCCAGTGTGTATGTGGGGAGAGAAGCTTGGCATGCAGGATCAGATTATGAACAGTATGAAGATGTCTCCAGAAGGGTTATCTTTTCACTAGGTGTGCAAGCTCAAGTGGGTTGAGAAAGGCATCTCTGTGGTATGACTGTCCAAAATGGCTATCATAACTGTAGCTAGGAGAGAGTATCTCCACCTGGGAGACCATATCATAAGGAAGTATTGGAGCCTAAGTGGGGTAAGAAGGATGGAGTGACAACATTTTCCATATAATAAGGAAATCCCACCCAGGAAGTTGGTGCAAAGCATTGGAGGCAAAGTGGGATGAGAGAGGAATCTGTGCATGAGGAGGATGGCAGCAGTACTGGGAGATCAATTACATAGAGGGGATTGATCACATAAATAAATATGTCAGGTAGGGATAATGAGAACTGAATTTCTCACCATCATAGATGAAAATTACAAATATGGAAAGGGGGAAAACTAACAGGAACTCAGCAGCATTATATTGAAATTAAAGACATTAGTGTGAACTTGTGATTTTCAATATAGAAATAAATATAGGAATAAATAGAGACGTAAATGTGTATGTCTTTAAATATGGTTTTTTTTCTAGTTTTTTCCGTGTGGAAAGTCTGGAAGCAAGGGCATCCCAATAGTAATAAGCACATCTTGAACCCAGGTGTTGGTTTCTAAATTCTGTTCTCCCCCAAAATAACTAGGAATCCTTGCAGAAAAGTCTCATTCCAGAGGTAGGTCAGAAAAAGACAACATGAACCTAGAACATCATGTACCAGGAATAATAAAAGTCTCAAGCAATGAAGAAGCATGCCAAAAGAACATAGAAGGCAGCTTAAAGGACTTCCACTGGCCAATTCTGGGACAACTGAATATAAAAATAAATAATGATGTTAATGGATTACAGCCCACTGAATAAAATAAGTAACCATGGTTCATAGTGATACACAAAATAAATGAATAAATTGAAAGTTTGTGTAGTGGGGAAGCACGGTAGATACCACCTTCACCAAGCGATCAAAATTAACATTACCCATAATAAGGCACATTGAAACCTTGTACAATCTAATAAGATGCAATGAGAACACAATATTACTTCTTTGGTATTCCTAAAATGCACAACCTGAATCTAGTTGTGAGTAAACATCAGATAAACTCAGATTGAGGTGTGGTCTATGAGGATGCAGTGATGATGAAGGCCAATGAAAGACTGAGAAAAGGTTTCATATTGAAGGGGAAGATTAAATACAAATACTCCCACAGAATTCTGAATTGTATTCTTTTGCAGTTAAGAACATTTCTGGGACACTTGTAAAACTTAGATGGCAGCTTGAATTCAACTTTGTTGAGTAAATGGTAGTGATGTGTCAATGTTAATTTCTCTATTTCAATAATTCTGTTGTGATCTGTAGAAAAAAATGTTCTCGTTTTATTTATTTTTTTAAAGATTTTATTTATCTATTTGACAGAGAGATCATGAGAAGGGGGAGTGGCAGGCAAAGGGAGAGAGAGAATCTGGCTCCCTGCAAAGCAAGGAGCCTGATATGGGGCTCGATCCCAGCACCCTGGGATTGTGACCTGAGCTGAAGGCAGTCGCTTAACCAACTAAGCCTCCCAGGCACCCCAATGTTCTTGCTTTAAAATTACACATTTGAGGAGGGGGGCATCATGTAAATAACTCTTTCAAATGATAAAAGTCAAGTAATTTTTTGTACCTTTGAGTTTGTTTCAAAATAGTAAGAAATTAAAGTTTATTAAAGGCAAGACAGTTTCAACGTATACTAATGTGAGAAAAGGAAAAAAGAATTTGATGTTCTTTCCACTCTGCGTATGACAGTGTAATGCAAAGAAGGATATAAAACTTAAAAAAAAAACCCTGAATTTTGGACCAGATAGCTTCAGGAACTACTCCAAATCTTACTATGTTGAACCTGAACAAGTCTTCTACAGGTCTCATTTTTCTTCATATAGCATGTGATATCAATGCTTACATTATTTACATCAATTCTTTTATTTGAGCTAGGAGGCTCAAGGGGTTGTTTGTGAAAACATTTTGTAGACCGTAAAGCAGCATTGAAGAGTCAGCTATTAGGTAGTGACATGACTGATCTGTGCTCAACTTGTAGCCTTAGAGTGTATTGCAAATTTCCTGGTTTTTTTGTTCGAAGTCCATCAATTCAATTCTGATTCCATTGCCGCTTCTGTTAGTCTGACATAGATCACACTCCACAGCTGTGCTGTCTGGTCAAGAGGGGCTGCAAGTTTGCTGCTATGGTCTACCTTCCAGTTCTGTTCAGCACAGTGCACTAAAGCCACCTAACTCTCACTGTCGGCTTTTTGTGTGCACACTTAGCCAAACAGAGCTATATTTCTGCAAGCATTTGCTGTCCAGATAAGTGAGCTGACTAAGGTCAAAACTTTTTCCTGTAAAATCATCTTAACTTTAAAATTAAAAACACTTACATTTGAAGTCAATAAAGGTGGGCAAAATATGTTTTGTTTTGTTTATTTCAGTGTGGTAACCCTCTGAGATTAATATGGTGGGAACTTTTGTTTGTATTTCTTGTTTGTTTCCACAGTACTATTTCTAACCATTTAAAAGATTAACATCCAGAGAGACAATTGGTTTCCTTAAGGAAACTGAGAATCAGACAAGAGTCTGTATCCTCTCAGGTGTTTGTTTGGACTATCCAACTAAAACCTTACCGTGAACATTGACTCTGATGTGGCATTACTCTTGTGGAATACTATATGTGGAATACTATTGTTATTCCATTAAATCTAGATTTTCAAAACCATATCATGAGACCTGGCTGCACCCTGACATCATTGACTCCATGGCTGCTGAAACCTATGCACACATCAGCATGCGTTTGTGTGCGAATTCGTCTGCAGAAACTGAAGGGACTGTAAGAAAATGTCTCCAGTCTCACAGGATTGCAAGACAGATGAAACTGAATGGGAGAAACCTGAGAAAGCATTCCCCATAAGAATTCATCTTTTCCTGTTAAACTAGAATAATCACCCACTAGTCCAATGGTGACAATTCCCTAAAGGAATTCCAAGGACATTTGTGCCAATATACTGGCTTAGATTTATAATCTAACCTGCTCTCAGTTATCATGTTTTTTTCCCCTTGCATTAAGGCTTAAAGAACTCCAATTATCCATCCTTTTTCTCATTCATTCAGCAAGCATTTTCTGAGCACCTACAGAGCTCAAAGAAAAAGCTTGGGGAAGACATTTAAGAAGTGACATTTGAACAGAATGTTTGGAAACAAATATGTGGTCCTGGATTGCATAAGAACAGGAAAATCACTTAATGAACTTAATGCAGAAGTGGACACATGAAACTATAAAGCTTTCCTGAAAATTTTAGTCATACAAAAAATCTAGACAATAGCGTGTACTGTTATGGCAAAATATGATTCTGGAGAGGAAGTCAGAGGTCAGTTTATGGATGGATGTGCAGAAAACGAGAAGGATTTAACAACATTCTTGTCACATGGATCATGGACTGTTTAAGCAATTGCCTATGATGCATCTTGGAAGGGTTTCCTTCATGTTTCTTCACTTGGGCTTCAGTGAGCTGTTTGAATATGTAGGTTTGTAGCTTCATCAAATTTAGAAAGATTAGACCATTATTTCTTCAAATATTTTGTCCTTCCTCTGCCAGCTCTTTCTCTTCTGCTGGGACTCTAATTACATAAATATAGGCCGTTTGATTCTCTCTCTCAGCTCACTATTCTCCGTTCAATTTTTTAAATGCAATATACAGTTTAGAATAATTTTCAATTTACAGAAAAGTTATGAAGATAGTACAGAGAATTATCTTATACCCCACAACCAGTTTTCCCTATTATTAACATCTTACATTATTAGTATGGTACATTTGTAAATTATGTTTTCTGTGTGTTTTTCATCTTGTATAGTTTCTATTCATGGGTATTTAACTTCCTGTATCTTTTCTTTGCAAAATATAACCTACTATAATCCTATCCAATGTATTTTTCATTTCAGATGTTATTTTTTATGACTGGAAGTTCATTTTGGCCATTTTTATGTCTTACATGCCTCTCCTTTTTATATTCATGCTTCCTTCTATATTTTTTTGCATATAGGGAGCATATTTATAATAGGGGTTTTACTTTCCTTGTCTACTATTCTATTTGTGTCTCTCTCCTTTTTTTGTTCTATTTCTGTTGGTTAATTTTTCTTCTCATTATGAATTGTATTTGCTTGAACTCTTCATATGCCTGGAAATTTATTCCTCCTTCCCTCCCTTCCTCCTTCCCTCCCTCCCTCCTTCCCTCCCTCCCTCCCTCTCTCTTTTTCTTTCTTTCTTTTCTTTCTTTCTTTCTTTCTTTCTTTCTTTCTTTCTTTCTTTCTTTCGCCACTTATGAATTTCATAATTGGGGTGCTATACTTTTTGTATGCCTTTATGTATTTTAAAATCTTATTCTGCATGCAGTTAAGTTAGTTGGAAGCAATTTGATTCTTTTGAAGTTTGCTATACTAGGTGGATCTAGAACAGTATTGTTTTTTTGTTTGCTTGTTTTTTAGAACAATACTATTTTAATATGGCCTTATTACTGAAATCATATCTTTCTAAGATTCTACTCAATATCACATCGTTTGAAGATATTTCTAATGAGACCAAACTATTGTCTAATGAGAACAAACTGTTTCTATCCCTGTGTAAACTCTGAGAATGTTCTGTAAGTTCTTTTCCTAGCATGTGTTGATTATACTCAAGTGAAGCCTCCAGGGAAAACTTCTGCATTTCTCTGGATCTCTCTCCCTCTCCTTTTCCCTCTGTCTTCAGCTCTGTCCTCTATGACACTCTATCTTGCAATTCTGCTTACCTTGGCCTCCTTGGAATCTAAACTGTGTCGCTCAATTCACATTTCTAAATATGCTGTTTCTACATAGTATCCTGGAGTCATCAAAGAGCTCACTTCTTTTTGTTTGTCTTTCTCTCCAAGATATCATCCTGCTATGCCTGTGGTCTGGTGTCCATCATTTTATAGATTTTGTTTTTAATTCTCTAAGGTAGAAGAGTGAATCTTGTTTCTGTTATTCTATTATGTCCATAAGAAAAGGTATAAGATATATAGAGATTTTAGTTCTTCTTTTCATAGTAATACAAAGAAAAAATTTAGATGTGTTTGACCACTAATCCATTTCTTTCACATTTTTTTTCCAATCAATAGATATGTATTCCTGTTTCAGACACATAAAATACAAAGGGACCCATTGTGATTTTTTCTTAAACTAGAATCCTAAGAGAAAGCAGCTGAAATTGCAGGGTGGCTAGGAATGTGCAGGTGTTGTCAATGCAGGATTCTGGACTCTGGTTTGTTTTGGGTAGTTTTAAATTGGCTTCTTCATGCATCACTCTATCTGTGTTACTCAAGAATGTTTGACTGAAAGTGACAGATTTTGTATCTATGAACTCTGGTTGTTTTTGCTGAATTAGAAAACAACCCACATTCCTCTTTGATTTTAATGCTGGACTCTTTTTTCTTTAATTTACAATAATGGGTGGGAACTTATGCCACTAAGCTACCACAATAATAATAATAATTCCTTGACATATGAAGCAATTGACCCAAATTGTTTTTTTCTCAAATTAGCAGTATATGTAATGTGAACATATTTTCTGATGCATTTGAAATAGAGTCAATAACCAAATTGTTGTGTGATGCTGGGTAATAGTAAGGCTGAGATTCTATTTTGATAAACAATAAAGAACTCACATTTAAAGATAAATATGGAAAATAACCTCATATTTATAAAGTGATCCTGGAAAGAAAATAATATAATTATTTTGAGAAACTCAACTCTATTTTCTTATCATACAGTATTTTCTTATTTGGTTTATAAGTGATTTTTGAATGATAAATCTGGTACCTGATATATATATCTATATATATATAGATAGATAGATAGATATATTTTTTTTTTACAAAACATAAACCTAATATTGCCTTCTAATTTCATTGACTTCTATGGCAGCTTCCAATTTTGTCAGCAATGATAAGGATGCATTTCTCTTTGTCTCAAAAATGTTTATATCATTCAAAAGGTGAGAAAGAAAGGATATTCCAGGAAGCTGACCTTATAAAGCTAAATGGATTATTAATTGGTCTGCCAAGTTTAATTTTTGATCAGAAAGAAAGGTAACACTTGAGCACATTTTAATTATCTGATTTTAAATTTTTCCATCACTGCCATTGAAAATCTGCAAGTAGAAGAGATTCAACAAGTGAAGGCATTTATTCTCATCTCTCCAAAGACATGATCATTTAGATGATTGTGGTGGATAGCATAATATATCCAGAAGACATTAGCAAAGAATGTCCATTTTTTTTTATCCCTGATCTTTGATTTGCTGGAGTCCATATTAAGAACTGCACACTGCATCTCACTTACCCTAATATCTGTGCTGTCACTTGAAATATTTCAGAAAGTTTTCTTCTTCTGTTATATCATCCAGCAAAGTTTTACAAAACAGCATGCTTTCATTCACAGTGTTTTCCAAAATATATCTTACAAATGCCAAAAACTGAGCACAACCTGAAACATCTGTGGATTTGTCCATTTATGGGGCAAAGTAATCACTTTTCATACTCTTTAAAACCAGCTGTTCACAGGCATTAATTGCCATGTCACTTATGTGCTTTAGAACAGCAGCATTTGACAATGGTGCACATGTTAATTTGTTTACCACATCTGGTTCTTTTTCAGTGAATACCGTCTTCATGCAGATGGCAATAGAAGAGTTGTTGCAATTATGTAGTTTAAAGGGGCTCTGAGTTGTGATGGATACAGTATGCATTTAAGTGACTACATTTTTATATTAAAATGCTTATGTAAATGCCTTTAAACTTCTGGCTAATGGCTTCCATAACCTAGGTTTTATTTTATTTTTAGAAATAAACATGTTGTCTCTATGATGACAGAATGCAGAATGGTTTTAAAGATTTACTACTTTTATATATCAGATCTTCGAAGTATATACCACGTCTGTCTTAAAAGAGATATGCATGTTGTGTCTTCAAGTGATCCAAGAGCATTAAATCTCTCTTATAGAGAGAAAGATTAAACATGGCCAGTTTCAAGCACTACGGTTCCTTTTCTGCGTCCTCTTCTCTTTGTATACATGCACACATGCCTGCACACACACCTAAGCACACACACACCCTACCCTGAAGATCCAAGTGACCTGGGAGAAGAGATTTATGTAAGAATTCCACCAAATATTTAGCCTCATGAAATCCCTCTGGAATTAATATAAATCTCTTGTAGCTTCTATCCCTTGGCCCTGCCTTGACTTGACTTCCTAAACCATTCCACATTCTTCTTCTTCTTTTTAAACTATTACACATTCCTGATGATCGATTTTGCCAGTCTCCTGTCTTACTCTATGTAGTGGCTGATGAATTCGCAGATTTTGTTTATTTCTTCTTCTTATTCTACCCTTTAAATATAAGTGCTCTCAGCAACAATATTAAAAGACAAACACTTAGTATAATATTTGCAGAATTGATGACAAATGTGTAAGTCTTTAAATGTATCTTTTCCATCAACCATGCTGTAACATCTGTCATGTCAAAAAAAAAAAAAAAATCCCTTCCATGACCTCACAGCTCTTGTGCTATTGTTGGAGCATTTCTCTTCCTGCCATTGGTGTAAATGTGTAGTTGCCAATTTTACAGTCTGAAGTTCTTTTCTGTCATTTCTTTTGCCCATAAGAAATGAGCTCTCACCAAGGTGGCCAATGTCATCTACCTTGCTAAATCTAATGAGGCTTCGAAGTCCTCATTGTTTGTAACTTATGACAACCTTTGACATAGTTACTCCCTCTTCTTTCTTTAAAAACTTTCCTCACTTGGCTCCTAGAATAGCACTTTCTGGAGGTTCTTCTCTTCCCTTGCGACCCCCCCCCCAATTCTCTTTCCTGGCTTGTCTTCAACTCCAGGATTTCTCATGTTTGGTGTGTCCTAGAGCTCAGTCCTCAGGTGTTTCTGCTTTTTCATGGACCCCCACTTCCTAAATCATCCCATCATGGCTCAGGTCATAGCATACTACTTGTATGCTAAAGACTTCATGAGTTACATCTGTGAGTTCTCAATTTCACATTTGCACATAAAATTGCCAATTGGAAATCTTCACTTGAAGTCTAAATGGCATCTCAAACTTAAGTGGATGTTTCAATAAAAAAGTAAATTAAGAAGCCTAAAATATGTATTAAATTGAATATAAAATCCCACTCTATCCCCAAATTTGCAGCTCCTATGGTGCTCCTCATTTCAGTAATTGTAAGAATTTTGTTATCCTATTTGCCTTGATCAAAAGCCTTGCAGATACTCTTGTGTCCTCTCTTTATCTGATGTTTCACAGACAACTCAGCAACAAATTAGGTCAATTCTGCCTTTAAAGTACACTCAGAAGCTCACTACTTCTCTTTCATTTTTCATTCTCACCATCATCTTGGGCATGAGGGTGACAATTGTTTCTTAATTGGTTTTCTTGCTTTGTCTCTTCCTATCCAGCTTCCAGCACAGTCTATTCTAAATGCAGCAGACAGAGAGATACTCTGAAAACAGAAGTCAGATTACATCTCTCCTTTCCTCAGAACCCTTCAGTGACTTCCTATCTTTCTGAGAGCAAAAGCCAAAGTTTCTGTCTTTAAAGATTTATTTATTTACTTGAGAGAGAGCGGGGGCAGTTGCAGAAGGGGAAGGAAAGAGAAACTCTAAGCAGACTCTGTGCCAAGCACAGAGCCTGATGTGGGGCTCTATCTTGGGACTCTGAGACCATGACCCAAGCTGAAACCAAAAGTCAGACCCCTAACAGACAGTGCCACCCAGGTGTCCCAAAAACCAATGTTTTTTGAAGGTAAACAGTACTTTTTATCTTTTTACCTTTGGAACTCAATTATGGCTACACACTAAAGTTTCTTGGCAAGCTTTCAAAATATACATGAATTTTGGAGCCCTATGCCAGAGATTCTGATTTAATTTGTATGGGATGAGGCTTAGATATTGGGTTTTTTGTTTTTTGTTTTTTGGGGGTTTTTGTTGTTGTTGTTGTTTTTTTAAGATTGTGCAGCCCAACTTGAGAACAACTGTCCCATGGTCCAGCCCTTAGCAGCCACTCTGGATGCCTTTTCAGCCACTCTTCCACTTACTTGTTCCACTAGAGTGTGCTGGCCTCTTGGCTATTCCTCTGACATGCCAAGCACATTTTCCCCCTTAGAGCCATTTCACTTGCTGTGATGCTCTTCGCTATGACTTTCTCCCTGTTACCTCCCTGACTCTTACTTCCTCACTTCCTTCAATTCTCTGCTCAAATATTGCATTATAGGTGAAGGCATATCTCCCTACTTCATATAGAACAGCAACTCTATCACCACTACTGCTGGCCTTCTTTATGTTCTTCTTGCACATGATATATTTATTTATTTACTGTCTGCCTCCTTTCCCCCGTTAAATGTAAGTTCAAGTTTGCTAGATTGTTCATACATAGTCTACAGAGCCCAGAACAAAGCCTGACCAAAGTAAGTGCAGAATAAATATTTGTGTAATAAATCAATGAATACAGAGTTATTTTTTTAAAATGGGGAAAAAGACTTACAGGTGAATTTTTGAAAATTGAAGGAATATACATGAATAAATGTCTCAGGCAAGGTAATTAAAACATGCAAAATGTAACAATACAAAGAGGGTTTCNCAGAGTTATTTTTTTAAAATGGGGAAAAAGACTTACAGGTGAATTTTTGAAAATTGAAGGAATATACATGAACAAATGTCTCAGGCAAGGTAATTAAAACATGCAAAATGTAACAATACAAAGAGGGTTTCTTTTTTTTTTAAGACTTTATTTATTTATTTATTTGACAGAGATAGAGAGATGGGGATAATGCACAAGTGGGGGGAGAGGGAGAAGCAGGCTTCCTGCTGAGTGGAGAGCCCAGTGTGGGACTTGATCTCAAGACCCTGGGATCATGACCTGAGCTGCAGGCAGATGCTTAACCAATTGAGCCACCCAGGCACCCCACAAAGAGGGTTTTTTTATGAGAGTAGGTGTAGGGAAAACAGATGACATAGGAGTAGACCCCCAGGTTTAGTAAAATTTCAGTTAGTCCCAATACTAGGTACTAAGGATTGAAATCAGGAATAGTTACCAGAACCTGGATGGGCAGAGAGTTATTTGTGAGAGTTCCATTGGACTCAAAGGAGCTGTGACCTTCTGTCCAGGGACATAGTGGGCTTAAGGTGCCTCATGGTGGGGAAAGAGATTACCAGGGAATAAATACTTGGACTTCACCTTCCTTCTTTCCTCTTTCTGTTCCTTTGGGATCCCTGTTATCTGCATCCAATGAGAAGCTAGAAATCCCTGAGGGGTCCAGATGAAAGCCAAAGTCCTTTGTGTGATCTTTCATGCCCAACCATAGGCACTTATAAAGTCTTTCCCTAGATGTCATGGGGAGAAGCCACCCACCTCATACTAGTCTCTGTACACACCCAGTTACATTGCAATCTCTGGAGGGAATTACAATAAAAGACTTATTCCTTTCTGCCAACTCCCACTGGTCAGCCAGCCATGCTCTCATGTATATGTGGCATTCTTAACTCAGGTGCCTGTGTTTGGCCTTAAGACACTTTTATTTGTTCTTACTCAGTACCCAGTAGTTCTCCACTCCTGACATTTTTCCCTTCCCCCAGGTCTGTAGAATGACAGGGTTGGAGGTTCTCTCGGCAATGAGGTGATCCCTCTGTCTGCATTGATTCACCTAACCCTCACCCCAGTGCCATTCTCTGGGGGAGAAATGGAACTCTGGGGGAGCCAGCAACTTCTTTCTGGTCTCTTTCTTAAACTATCTCAGTAAATGAAGAAAGACTTAGCTGTTACTTTCAGTTTGGTTTATTATCCTAATTACCACCTCAACACCTAGCAGCTCTCTCTCTCTCTCTCTCTCAGAATCCCTTTGATATAATCCATATTTATTATTATCTCTGGACTGATAACAAGGTAGAAAAACTGAACCATGGATCTGGAGAATAAAATAAAATATTTTCAGTAAATTTTAATCCTTTTGCCTCTCAACACCACTGCTCTCTTACATTCAGCCTCCATTCTTGTCCTTCATCCAAGTAAACTTTGTGTCCCTAACATGGGGAATGCATGAAGTCCCATTAATGCAGTATCACTGTAAAGTGTTGCCAATTTAATCATATTCTAAAACCTAAATAAAGGGAGAATATAAACAATTTAATTCCACAAAACACAACTACTACAGAAACTTCTTCTATAGTTGATCACAAGATTCATATTAAATAACATTGGTGATTTCTTCAACTCATTCCAGGTCATCTTATCCTCTGCTCCCAGTTTATCTAAATGGATTCTCTACCTGATTGTGTGACTCAAGTATTTACTTTTAAAGGATCTGAATCCCTGATGACCTTATCTCTACTGACTTGCTGCAGATTTCCAGTGACCAGAACTATTTAGCAACAGACTATTAAGATGTACTCCAAATAAATTCATTGAGTTTCAGACATAGTCCTCTTGCAAAAATTTATAGCAGCAACTCACTGACCTTTAATAATTGGGATCAACCCTCTTAGCCAGTAAAATACTTATTTTCCTAATGGTTCAGTTTTGTGAAAGGCTATATCATCTGAAGATGGTCTCAAATTCCAATTTATGGAAAGCATGGCTGTGTCCCCTAATAGAAACGTTACTTCCTTGGTCATAGAACTGCCAAATTCATTGAGCTGAAACTCATGAGGAAAGAGGAATAAATTCTTCTGGTAGGCCATTCTCACCTCTTGCTTCCTCTCACCATTTGCTTCCTGGTCCTTATATCTTGGTTATGGGGGAGAAGGCAAAAAATATTGACTCATATTTCAAAGACGTATACTCCATTCTGTAGGACTTCACCCCAAACTTGTTGAGTTGGGTCCTCTACTGTCATGGTAACTAAGGCTTCAGAAGTCCAATCAAACCTTCTGTCAGGTCAGTTGCATGTGGATGATGGGACATATCATAAGGCCAGTATATACCATAGGACTGAGCCACTGCCACATGCTTTCACACACACACACACACACACACACACACACACACACACACACACGTCCTTTGATTGAATGTAATGTTGTGTGGGATACTGTGGTGAATGAAATCCATAATTAGCAGAAGTTTTTTGAGAAAAGGGGCAAATCTATATTGAAAATACCTGATTTAGGTATTTTAAAAAGATTAATAAAATCTACCTTTACCAACATGGAATGAATTTTGTGGCAAAATGATAAAAGGAAGTTGCAGAACAGGTAGTAAAGTATGCCTCTATGAAAGTAAACAAAGAAAATTATATGTAAATTATCCAGCTATTACTAGGAAATTTTCTAAAATTCAGCCATGATCTAATTCCATTATCTGGGACATAAATGTCCTCTCCACATTTTCTATTTCTCGTGCTTCCCCCCCCATCTCTGCCCAAGCATGAAGATAGATTTGGAGCACAAACTCACACACACAACCTAAAGTGGTTTTTTTTATGTTTTTTGTTTTTGTTTTTGTTTTTAACTATGAAAGTTTGAATGGAGGTAGAAGAGAAACGCAGTCCAGGGTCCCAGAAATTTTGGTCATCATCCTTGTTCCCATCTCAATTTTTTTTTAACATATTTCTTACTTCCTCAGAGATAAACACAAGTTATTCCTCTTCTTTACTGAAAGTACTTCTTCATTTTGCTCATACTTCAGTTCTTTCAGTCTCTTAGGGGGGTCTTACCTTCCATAGTGAGTTTTCTAGTGAATGATATTTTCCAGACCAAATATCATGATTTACCTGAAACTCTAGTGAATGCTGTTTTCTCTGTTTACTTATTTAAACTACAGGTTTGCATATTCTTAAAATACATATTCAGAGATATTTACAAAATGGTTGATAGTGGCGATCTATAAGACTAGTTGGTGTAGTGCTAGTAGAACCTTTATTATTTTTCCAACAAACATGTATCACTTTTATAAATTGAAAAAAAAAGCTTTTAATAAAATTATTGGCATGCCCAGGAATAATCCTAGTTCACATCTCCTTCTATTTGTTTTCCTTTAGTCATCACATTCTATCCAAAGGTTTTAACTTTCTGTATGGCAATGATTACAAATCCATATTTCCATTTAGATATTTTTTTCAAGCCACAAATATCATATTTTCTACTGGAGATTCATCTTTCCTGGAGATATATGTATTAACAGCCTACTACATGCCAGGTGCCATGATAACTGACAGGAACACAGTGGCTAAAGCAAAGTGACATAATCCCTGCATTCATGCAGTTGAAGATCTTTGGAAGTGCTATATAATAAACAATTAAACAAATAAATAAATGTACTTAATATATTGTAAGCAACACCTTTCAGAAAAACAAACACACTGCTATAATTTTAAAAAGATAGCTTTCAATTAAAAAAAAAAACAAAACAAAACTGGGTAGCCGAGGAATTTCTTTCTGAGGAGATAATATTTAAGGTGAAGCCAGATGAAGAATTATCTAGGCATGTGAAGAGTAGCTTCAAGGCAGATGGACAGCAAGTGGGAAAATCTGAGTTGGGAAAGTGCTTGCTGTGTTTTCCAAAGGGAAAGATAGCTGTGTGATTTAGACATAGAAATTGAGGAGGGATGAAGCATAAAATAATCTCGGAGATAAAAGCACAGGAAGTCAGTCATGGCAATGTTAAACCACATGGAAATTTTGGACTTTATCATAAAAGCAGTGGGATTCATTGGAGCAATTTAAGTAGATTAGTGATATGCTTTGGTTTATATCTTTAAAAATTCTCTTTGTTCTATTATTTATGCTGTAAAAGGAGATCAGAGAGGTAGGGAAGAAGCAGGTCATTAAGAACCTGTAAGGTATTTGGATTTTCCCTATTAACATTTTCCATTTTCCATCTCAGAAATCTGGATATGTTTGACTTCTCTATTCCTTTCACTTGTTCTACCATCTCTGATCAAGCTTTGGCAATTTTAGATTCTTAATATATCTCATAGGTTTATATTTTTTTCTTTTCCTCAATCTTTACTTCCTTAAATTAGTGCTTCATAATCTTTAATCTGGACCATTACAATACAATAGTCTTCTTAGTATATTTCCGTGGCTACTATCATGCATATCAACTCTGATCATGAAAACTAGGGCCTTAGTCAACTTAACAAAATAAAAAATTTAAACATGGCACTCTACTATTTATATCATCATTCTATATCTACAATTAATTGCATGTATTTATTTATATAGGAAATGCCATTATTGAGCACTTCTGTGGGCAAGGTTTTAGGTTCTTTGGTGTGGATCATCTTGCCAGCAACTTGGTATGCTGTCATTGGGAACTTTAAGACTTTAGAAGATTATAGCAATTTCTGATTAAAATTAGTAAAACATTCTTTGTGATGGCTTGGCACAGTGTTTTATTTTATTTTTTTTTAATTGGCATTAAAATTTTTGACCTACATACTTATAGGAAATTTCCCAAATTTTGCCTTTTATGATACATTTACTCAAATAATTAAGCATAAAAATTTCAAATGATTGATTTTTAAGATGAGAACTATATCTCATTTCCTTAACATAGAGATTATCTCTATACAATAAGAAGTATAGATTTCTGTCAACTCGTGAGTCATTTGAATTAAAGCTCACTTTGTCTTACGGTCAAAGACCTGAACCTGGTATACTCAATATCTGTATTTATTGTTCTCACTTCTCTTTCCACTATACCATCATCCCTCTAGAATCAGCTTCATTTCTTTGAGAAGGTTACCAGCCAGCCAACCAATATTGATCCCAGCAGGCCTTAATAAAGCAAGCTTTAATAAAAGAAGATAACATAAAGTGACAACTATAGAATTCCACAGAGAGCTAGTCTGTTATCAAAAGACACATCAGCCCCCCCCCGCCTCCCTTTAATGCTTTCCTTTTCCTCTGATAGTTAAGAGAAAGAACTGAAAGTGATTTGTAACTTTTGGTTTAGGGTTTTCTTTTCAATATGAGGATTTGTTTTCCATATAGTTCTTGAGGCAATAACTTCATAATCTTTATGAAGATTTTTGGTTGTTCTGAGATTCCATCCAAACTGGACCCCTAGAATGAAGAACATTAATATTAACAATAGATCTCTTCTGTCCAATTCCAAGTGTTGGACATTTTTTTATTGACATCCCACAAACTCATACCTTACACACATCTCCTATCTCATGCATGTAAACATTGATTAATATATCTTGTAATATATAAATATACTTTCCCTGCATTCAGTAATATTTGTGGAATTAATTTGCCTAGTATCTTCTACATACATGACATTTAGGACAGGAGAACATCCTGGGTCCTGGGTGAATCTCCTCTTCTGTTATTCTGGTCAGGGTATGGGTTTTGACCATTGTCTATCAGCTCATATTCAAAACTTTTGTCATGCCCAGATGAAACATGCAATCATCATTCCACATATACACAAACATCAGATTCTCATAAAAATAATGCGACTGCTTATACACCTCAATAAAATGGCTAAATCTATTCCCACTCATACAAATCTGTTTTGAATTGTATTACTTCTTTGAAAGAATTAAATTCAATTTTTTTTTTTTGTTGATTATTCTTCCAAGTATGCGTAAGGATCCTGACGATTGGAGGTGGGGAAGGAGTACTACAGGAGACATATAAACAGGGTTTAGAAAAGAAAGGTGTGAGACAACTATGAAGCTTTGCCTACTCTACAGGATTTATTAGACCACTCCTGCTCTTAAGCCATATACTGCCGGGTTTTAGTCATTCATAATCAGATTTATTTTTAATATCACATGGCAATACTTTAAATTTATTTCAAGACCCCTCTGCTAATCAGTGTAAGGCTGAAATATTATGTAAAAGAACAATTGAAGAGATAATTGAACCAAGGTAAACTTTAACACATCTTTGTCAGGTTTTCTACATCCTCCTCACAGTCTATTTTCAGCATTTTGCCCTAAAGTCCAATGTTAGGGATACACAGAAAATGTTACATCCTCTAATCCCTCTTTCCCAAAGGTTATGCTGTCAACTTGGACCTCATTTGCATTTTCTATTTTAAATCAAATTTTCCCAACAAATTGAAACATTAAGTTACTCCAATGCCCAGTTTAAAAATCAAAGGGAGATGGAAATTTGACTTGGCAATGATTTGTGAATGACAGTAATGTGTGTGGGGGAGATGAAGAACATGAACTTTTCAGAGTGCCTTAAAAATGACATTGTTATTTAAAGTGCTGATCACTTAGTGATTTTTTTTTAAATATGATTTTTTTTGAGAAGATTAAGCTGTGCTTTTCATCGCAGTCTGCTCCAAAGCGCTGGAATTATCGTCTTTGTTCAGTCCATGCCCAGCTGCTGCCCTAATAAGCCCCATAAACTTGGCTTCACAGCTGTGCTGGCTGTTCCAGATTTTGGAGTCAGAATTTTCCTCTCAGTAGTCTTGGTGATGCTGTTCCAGGTTTCAGGTGAACATTGTGATAATCCACTGAAAAGCACTTTTTGTGAAAATCACAAGTGATTTTGTTATTTTATTTTATTTTTTGTTTTGTCTGTCTGGTTTGTTTGTTTGTTTTTGCTGTGCTTTTCTTGGTGTTGTTGGAAATATTTAAACCAATTTACCAACTTCTTAAAAGAAGCTCAGTACATGAAAAGTATTCAACATCATTAATCATCAGTGAAGCATGAATCAAACCACAATGACATATCACCTCACATCTGTTAAGATGACAATTATTTAAAAAAAAAGAGATAACAATTGCCAAGGATGTGGAGAAATTAAAACCCTTATACACTATTGGTGGGAATGATGATACAGCTACTATGGAAACAGTATGGAGGTAAAAATTAAAAATGCAATAACCATATGATCCAGCAATCCCATTTCTGGGTATATGCAAAGTAATTGATATCAGGATTTCAAAAAGGTATTTGCATTCCCATGTTCCTTGCAGCATTATTCACAATAGCCAAGATGTGGAAAAAATCAAACTTGACAGATGAATGGATAAAGAAAATGTGGTGTATACATATAATGTAAAGTATTAGGTCTCAAAAAAGGAAATCCTTCCATATGCAACAACATGGATGAACTGGAGGACCTTATGCTAAATGAAATCCTCTAGTCATGGAAGGACAAATACTGCATGATTCCACTTACCTGAGGTATCTAAAATTATCAGATTCATAGAATCAAAGAGTAGAATGGTGGTTGCCAAGAGCTGAGGGGAGGGGGAAATCAAGAGTTGTTTTCCAACAAGCATAAAGTTTGAGTTATGCAATATGAATAAGTTGTAGGGATCTGTTATATAGCATAGTACCCTATGGTCAACAACACCCTATAGTGCATTTAAAATTTTTTTTAAGAATGTAGATCTCATGTTAAGTGTTCTTAACCACACACACACACACACACACACACACACACAATGAGGTATGAGGAAACTTTTAGAGATGATTGATATGCATATTACCTTGATTGAGGTGATGGTTTCATGAGTATATGTCCAAAATCATAAAATGTATACATTAAATATATGCTGTTTTCTGTAAATCAATTATACTTTGATAAAGATATTTAAAAAAAAAATCTTGGGAATGTGAAGCTAAATGGTCTACCATGTCCAGTGACCAAGTGAAGCTGAACACCTGAGTGCTTTTAAGTAACTCTATTCCAGCCTTCAGCTATTTCCAACTACCTCTGACGGTAGCCAAGGGCACATATACACCAATCTCTACCTTGGGCACATCATCCTGGAATCCAAGGTCTCATCCAGTCTCACTGACATTTCCTCCTTTACCCCTTTCCTTTGCTGAGCTTCTACTCAAGCAGAAGAGTCTGGTGTACCTTTTCTGTTTCTAATTTCTGTTTTTATCCTCTCTGAAAACACCTTCTGCTTTGAATCTTTCCCCAGCCTCTCCTAGAAAGCAAATATAATTGTCTTGTTTTATTCCACAAATCATCTATTTAGTACAAGGCCAAGGAATCCTATAAATATATATCATAAACTATGAAACTAATGTGTGATAGTTTATGACATTTATTCTCTCTGTATTAAAATTATGCTTGTGCTCTTTCATCATTTACAAGATTGTGAGTTTCTTGAGGGCAAAATTATGTCATTTATTTTTCTGTCACTGAAATTAAACAATTAGTTGCTTGGTAAATGTAAATTCTAATCTGAATTGAACATCTGAACCTCACTGGGGCTTGTACTGTCCTGAACCAAACTTTAGTATTAAACTAACAGTTTAAAAGAAATTGAAAAATAGAATTATGAATAGTAACAACTTTAGCCCTTTCTCTGCCTTCTAAGAGGAAAAATGTTTTGTTTCTTAGGACCCCAAATTTTATTTTGTTGTTGGATTGACCAGATTGAGTAGAACCATAACTGAAAAGACCTGAAATGGGCTAGATTGATTTTCACTGGCAAGATCTGAGAGCTACCAACAGGTAAGTATTAATTATGAGATCTGAAGTATAGGCTTACTATATGAAAGCCAGCAAATTCTGATTTCTGAAGAGTTTTTATGTGTAGTTTAAAAGATTAAAAACAATAATAACAGCAATGATAGACCAGAGTGGAATTTTTCTCTGGCATTTGTGAGATTTAAGTCAAGAACTACATTCTCTTCAAGGTTTCGTGTGTGTGTTCCAATAAAATTTTATTTTATTTATTTATTTAATTTTTTTTAAGATTTAATTTATTTATTTGACAGAGACAGCCAGCGAGAGAGGGAACACAAGCAGGGGGAGTGAGAGAGGAAGAAGCAGGCTCCTAGTGGAGGAGCCTGATGTGGGGCTCAATCCCAGAATGCTGGGATCATGCCCTGAGCCGAAGACAGATGCTTAACGACTGCGCCACCCAGGTGCCCCTAAAATTTTATTTTTAAAAACAGTAGGTGGACCAGATTTGGCCCAAGGATGATAGTGCGCCAACTTATGGTCTAGAGGGAATTAAACACTTCTTAGAAAGTATACTGAGTAATCTATGAAATTACTTCTGATTCAAAAGTTTTATGAATGTGTGCTATTGTGATTAAAGACATATTAAGACACCATGGATAGAACTTGAGAGCATTATGTAAATGAGATAAGTCATACAGAGAAAGACAAATACCACATAATATCATTAAAATGTGAAATCTGAAAATGCTGAACTCATAGGAACAAAGAATAGAATGGTGGTTACCAGATGCTGGGATGAAGGAGGAGGTACTGAAGAAATATTGTTAAAGGGTAGAAACTGATAAGTAAATGATGAATAAGTTCTTGAGTTTATTTTCAGTATTGGTGTTCCTTTTGTATGCTGTCTCATGCAGGAAACAGACTTAAAGAAAATACATGTTATGTGGTAACTCAACTTCTTTGGCAAGGCCAATGGGAATAGTGGAAATGAGGAAGTAGTAGTTTTGTGACCCTCAAATCATACCACATAAGTGACCGTGTAAATCTGGTTTAACTCACCCTAAAAGCCTTCTGAGATATTTTAAACATTTCTCAAGAAATAATTTAGTTCAGAGATATTCATTGCATGAACCAAATATTTATAAATTCTACATTTATTGAACAGATGTTTCATCTGAGCACTATATTTTGATAAATAACAAATTTTATAAGTTTATTATTTTTCTTTTTATACAAATGACATATATATTATATATTTTTAAAAAATGATATAGGGTGTGGTATCATAGAAAGATATTTGGTCTTTGTTCCTGGTTCTTGGCATCTCCTAAAACTTCTAGAGTTTACTGAGTGATAGGGTGATAGGATCTTTATCCTGATGAGGTTCTCTTGATTAGCTCCTGTAGCTTCAGGGTGGTGGCTGATGTCCAGAAAGACCAAGTCTTGATTAGAAGTTTGCAACTTTCAGCCTCAACCTTCAGGAAGGAGAGAGAAACTGGAGATTGAGTTAGTCACCAATTGCTAATAATTTAATCAATCACTACTATATAATGAAACCTTCATAAAAACCCTAATGATGGAATTCAGAGAGTTTGTCAAATACATTAGGCGCATGGCACACTCCAACTCCAGAACAACAAAAATTCCTATGCTTGGAATCCTTTCAGACTTTGCCCTCTATACCTCTTAATTTGGCTGTTCATTTGTATCCTTTACAATAAACCAGTAAATGTAAGTAAAGTACTTTTTGTCATCAAACCTGCAGAGGTAGTTGTGAGATCCTCCAAATTATAGCCAGTCAGAAATATGGTGTCCGTACTTCTGCATCTGAGGCAGAGTGCAGTTCTGTGGGATGGAGCCCTTAAACTTGTGAAGCCTTTCTATAATTCCATGTAGTTAGTGTCAGAATTGAATTGTAGGACACTCAGTTGTTATTAGAATCAGTGTTGGTTCCAGGAGGAAAAAGAAACCTCTCAGAGAGTCAAAAAACAACGCTTCTCACTCCCCAGATATTTAAAATAAATAGATAAATATATAGATATACATGCATACACTTAATCTTTCTTCAAACACATTTATACACAAATGGTTTGAAATCATAGCATACAGATTTTTTCATTGTCAATGCATAGCTTTCTTTAATGGACTAGAATGTCATTTTATTAATATATTAGTCATTTAGTGTCTTATAAGTGTAACATCTTGGACAAACTATACTAAGAAAACATCTCACTCAAAGTTGTAGCAAAAAGTAGTAGACCGTGACTATCCATAACACTTTTTTTTCTTTCCAACTAAAATGAGACCTGAGATAATGATAATTTCTGTGAAATACATCTAATGATATGAAAATGTATTCATTATCTAAAATCTGGCGTTTCTGTGCTCTAAACTAACTTTTAAAGGTTCTTTTATTTATTAAACCAAGTTTCATTGGAACAAAACTTTCAATTTATTTGAAATGCAATACACAGGAGGATTTTGGATGACCGAATCTTTGGATAAGCTGAGATATTGTATTAATCAAAAGAGACAAAAGGAGCATAAATCAAATTCCTCATATAAACTAAAATCAATAAGATTCTGTCAGGCTGAATTAAGCAATATTGTATTATTAACTTCAAATATTTTGTGTGGTTAAATGATTTTATTTATTTTTATCTGAGTTCATTTTTTCTTGTACACAAGAATCTAGAGTCATATAATTGTTGAGCACAGAGAGAAAACCAAACAATACAAGGGTTGGAGTGCAAACTCATTTGGAATAAATAATGCATTATCTTCTTCTATATCTCAATACAGTAGTTTGTCCAAGTGCACTAATTTTTTAATTGAATTGAATTAAAAATAAGAAAACTATGTCCCAACAAGTTAAACAACTTATCCAATGACCAATAAACACTTAAGTATAGCTGGGCTTTAAAGTTTTGTTTTGTTTTTTTTAAATCCTAGACAATAGTAGTATTATTATGCCAGACTTCCTTTCTCAACATAAATTTCTTTAATTATGGGAATGTATTGGATATGGCAATTTTTATCTAATGGAATTTTATAGCAGTATGAGTTTATTTATATTTGAGTTTCCATACTGAAATGCACACGAAGAATAGGACAAATAAAGTGAGAGAATATGTCCAGTATAGGGTGTCTGAGTATACATTGAATAAATGGAAGGGGCTGTGATAAATTGAATAACTCATGTCCTCTCTAAATAAGATTGCCTCTCATCTTCAGGAAATCTTAGATGTTTATCAGTGTTGGAGGTGGGTCAAGAAACTGTCTCTTGCTCAATACTCAAAACAGATACAGGGCAGAGTTTGGGTGTCATTAAAAGAAAGACTTAGGAATATAGACAGATGAAACCCCTCCCAAGATCCAGGAACACAAAACTTGTCTAAGATGGAGAATAAGCCAAGAGAGTAGAGAAGCCTTCCCCTGAACACAGATGTTTATAGCATCTTTATTCATAATGGCTAAAACTTGAAAGCAACCAAGATGTCCTTCAGTAAATGAATGAATAAACCATGATATACCCAGACAATAGAATGTTATTCAGGTCTAAAAAGAAATAAGCAATCAAGCCATAAAAAGACATGGAAAAACCTAAAATGCATATTACAAAATGAAAGAAGCCAATATGAAAAGTCTATGTATTGTATGATTCTAATGACCTTCTGGAAAAAGCAAAACTATGGAGACAGTAAAGTGATCAGTAGTTGCCAGGGGTTGTGGCAGAGGTGGAGGAGGGGGGATGACTAGGCAGGGCACAGAGGATTTTTAGTGCAATGACAATACTCTATGATATCATAACGATGAATACGTGTCACTATAAATTTGTCTAAATCCATAATACAAATTCACCAAGGGGGAACAATAATGCAGATTATTGAGTTTGGGTGACTATGTGTAAAAGTGGGTTCATCAGCTATAATTAATGCAACACTCTAGTAGGGGATGTTGATAATGAGGGAGCTTATGCATGTGTGAGGGCAGGTATATGCGGAATCTCTGTACCTTTCCCTCAATTATGCTGTGAATCTATAACTGCTCTAAAAGTAATAAAGATTTTTAAAACTCAAAAAAGATGAAGAAATTAATAAGAGAAGCTCATCGGTCAGAAGTATTATCAAGGAAGCTAATTAGGTGTATGGAAAGAAAAAGCAGGGCTAAAAAAAGCAAAATACGTAAATAATTATAATCAATATATTCTTTAATTATACCATGAAAAATTGATAGACTACACAAATACTATAAATATGTATTATGGGATTAACACACATGTAAAAATAAAACACATGCCAATAACAGTACCAGGAATGGATGGTTCTAAAATTCTTATACTATATGGAAATAATATAGTATTATTCAAAATTGCACTATAATAACCCCAGAATAGTTTTTCTCAGATGAATATGATTACTCCTCCACCTCTTGACACACACACTGACACACACACATGCACACTCACACACACGTACACAAGGTATGTTCAGTAATGTCTGAAGATGTTTTTGGTCATTGAAAGTGAGACATGCTACTGTGTCTACTGAGTATAGTCCAGGTGGATCCATACAACAAAGTGAGAATTGTCTGACTCAAAAATGTTATTAGTGATAAGGTGACAAATGCTGTTCAAGGATTATCATCCAAAAAAATTTTTTTTCAAGTAACATATACAGAAAGCCAGTAGCAGTGATAAAATGGAATATGAAAAGTTATGCCCAATTAATCCAAAAAGAAATCAGGAAAAGAGAACAAGAGGACTAGAGAATGGATATAAAAAATAGAAAACACCTTGTAAAATGGTAGATTCGAATCCAACTATAATTACATTAAATTACATTAAGATGTAATTTAGTTGACATTAAATTTGAATGCTCTAAACACGCTCTATTTAAAGACAGAGATTTTCAGTTTGCAAAAGAGAGCAAAACCCAAATATATACTGTATGAAACTCAATTTAAATGTCAATACAGATTGGTTAATTTTTTTTACTGTGAAATATGTTCCATGTAAGTATTAATTAAAAATAAAGTGACCTGCTTATAATAATAACAACAGGCGAAGAATTAAAACAAGCTATATTATCAGGTATAAAGAGGGGCATTATATGATATAAAATTTAATTAACATAGAAGATCTAGGATCATAAATGTGTATCAGACACAGTTTCAAAATATGGGAAGCAAAACTGATAGAGCAAAATAAGAAATAGACAAATCAACCATTACAGTTGGCTAAATCAGTATCCCACTCATTAATTGATTACAAATGCATATGGAAATTTAGTAAAAGTATAGACAACTTAAAGAATACTATCAACCAATGTCATCTAACTGATATTTATACTTCCCACCAAGAACTGGATACATATTTTTTTTCAACTGCACATGGAACATTCACCCTGATATGCAGAACTCTAGGGCATTAAAAAAATCAACAAATTCAAAAAGATATAAATCATACAATCAACTGATGATATTCAAATAAAAATAAATAAAAACCACTTCTACATAATGCATGCATCAAATAATATATTACAAGGAAAATTAGAAAAAATTCAAATGAAAATAAAATAAAACATTATATTTGAAGGACTAAGCTAAATTTTGTGGGGAAATTTGTAGCACTAAATGCTTATATTAAAAAACAAAAAGTTCTTAAATCAGTAATCTAAGCTTCTGCATTAGGAAAGTAGAAAAACAAGGGCAAACTAAACCCAAAGCAAACAGAAAGAATAAAACAATTAAGATAAGAACAAAAGGCAATGAGATTAACAAGAAACCAATAGAGAAAGTCAGGAAACACAAGACAGGCTATTTGTAAAATAAAAATAACAAAACTAATAAGCCTCTGACTTGACTGAAAAGGAAAAAAAAAGAGAGAGAGAATACGAATAATATCAATGTTGGGGGGGAAGGGAATGTCACTACAGATTATACAGACATTTAGAAGACAATAGGGAAATGTTATAAAAAAAAAAAAACAACCTTTATGTCAAAAAAATGTGATGACTTAGGTGAAATAGACATTTTTGGAAAGTCACAAACTACCAAAGATTACACAAGAAGAAATAGATACCCTGAGTTACTTTTGTCTAGTAAATAAATTGCATTTATCATTAAATATATCTGACTTCTCTCCCCAAAGACAATAACAACAACTCCATGCCAAATAGCTTTACTTATAATTCAACCAAACATATAAGGAACAAAACATATCAATTCAATGGAAGCATCTCTCCACTATATACTTACTACAAAGGAAAACATAAAAACTTTACAGTAGATTAAACCAACTGACACCATTTTAACCAAGTGATGGATTAAAATTAACTTTATCAGTAATAGGACAAATCCACACAATGTGCATCTTCATGTGATGCACCAAGAACAAAGTATTGGTTCTGTATTATTCCTGAAAGGCATACATAACAGAATTAAGTCATATTCTACAAGATAACTGTCCTGTTCTCTACAAAATTATCAATGTCATAAATCACAAAGAAAAAGTGAAGAAATCAATACCTCAATTCAACATTTCTGGAATGAAATTGACTTTTTTTCTACCCCAAACATGTTATTACATCTGATTTTTTAAATTATAGATAGTGGCAATGCCATACACACCACAGTTACACAGAAGATCAATCAGAGGATGACATTTTATTGACCATCTTATTCATCAACATTCTAAGTTTATGAGTTACTAAATTCTGCCAATTTTACCTCTGAAATATTATTCGAATCCACTCACACTTTTTATTTTTATATTATTTTTTATTTAAATTCAGTTAATTAACATAAAGTGTATTAGTAGTTTCAGAGGTAGAGGTCAGTGATTCATCAGTCTTATATATAACACCCAGTACTCATTACATCACGTGCCCTCCTTAATGTCCATCACCCAGTTACCTTATCCCCCTACCCGACTCCCCTCCAGCAACCCTCAGTTTATTTCCTATGATTAAGAATTTCTTATGGTTTGTCTCCCTCTCTGATTTAGTCTTGTTTTATTTTTCTCTCCCTTCCCCTATGCTCCTTGTTTTGTTTCTTAAATTCCACATATGTGCAAAATCATGATAATTGTCTTTCTCTGACTTATTTTGCTTGGTGTAATACCCTATAGTTCCAACCACATCATTGCAAATGGCAAGATTTCAATTTTTGATGGCTGACTAATACTCCATTGTGTATATATACCACATCTTCTTTATCTATTCATCTGTTGGTGGACATCTGGGCTCTTTCCATAGTTTGGCTATTGTGGACATTGCTGCTATAAACATTGGGATGTAGGAGACCCTTTGAATCACTATGTTTGTATTTTTAGGGTAAAAACCTAGTAATGCAATTACTGGGTCATAGGGTAACTCTATTTTCAACCTTTTGAGGAACCTCCATACTGTTTTCCAGAGTGACTACGTAGACCAGCTTGCATTCCCACCAACATTGTAAGAGGCTTCCCCTTTCTCTGTATCCTCACCAATATCTGTCATTTCCTGTCTTGTTAATTTTAGCCATTATGACGAGTGTGAGGTGGTACCTCAGTTGTGATTTTGATTTGTTTTTCCCTGATGCTGAGTGATATTGAGATTTTTTTAATTTCTCTGTTGGCCATCTGTATGTCTTCTTTAGGGAAATGTCTGTTCATGTCTTCTACCCATTTCTTGATTGGATTATTCATTCTTTGGGTGTTGAGTTTGATAAGTTCTTTATAGATTTTGGGTACTAGCCCTTTATCTGATAAGATGTGCAAATATCTTCTCCCAATCTGTTGGTTGCCTTTGGTTTAGTCAATTGTTTCCTTTGCAGTGCAAAATTTTTATCTTGATGAAGTCCCAATTGTTCATTTTTGCCTCTGTTTCTCTTGCCTTTGGAGATGTGTCTAGAAAAAAGTTGATGCTGCCAAGGTCACAGAAGTTGCTGCTTGTGTTCTCCTCTAGGATTTTGATGGATTCCTGTCTCACATTTAGGTCTTTCCTTCATTTTGAGCCTATTCATGTGTATGGTGTAAGGAAATGGTCCAGTTTCATTCCTCTGCATTTGGCTGTTCAATTTTCCCAACACCATTTGTTGAAGAGACTGTCTTTTTTCCATTGGATATTCTTTCCTGCTTTGTTGAAGATTAGTACCATAGAGTTGAGGGTTCATTCCTGGGTTCTCTATTCTGTCAAATTTATCTATGTGTCTGTTTTTGTGCAAGTACTACACTGTCTTGATGATTACAGCTTTGTAATAGAGCTTGAAGTCTGGAATTGTGAAGCCACCATCTTTGGTTTTTTTTTTTTCTTTTTTTTTTTAAAGATTTTATTTATTTATTTGACAGAGATAGAGACAGACAGTGAGAGAGGGAACACAAGCAGGGGGAGTGGGAGAGGAAGAAGCAGGCTCATAGAGGAGGAGCCTGATGTGGGGCTCGATCCCATAACATCAGGATCACGCCCTGAGCTGAAGGCAGATGCTTAACTGCTGTGCCACCCAGGCACCCCCCATCTTTGGTTTTCTTTTTCAGCATTCCTTTGGCTCGGGGTCTTTTCTGGTTCCATACAAATTTTAGGATTGATTATTCCAGCTCTGTGAAAAAAAAGTTGATGGTATTTTGATAGGGATTGCACTGAATGTATAGATTGCTCTAAGTAGCATAGACATTTTAACAATATTTTTTCTTCCAATCCATGAACATGGAACGTTTTTCCATTTCTTTTTGTCTTCCTCAGTTTCTTTCATGAGCGTTCTGTAGTGTTCAGAGTAAAGATCCTTTGCCTCTTTAGTTAGGTTTATTCCTAGGTATTTTATGGTTTTGGGTGTAATTGTAAATGGGATTGACTCCTTAATTTCTCTTTCTTCTGTCTCATCATTATTGTATAAAAATGCAACTGATTTCTGTGCATTGATTTTATATCCTGCCACATGCTGAATTCCTGTATGAGTTCTAGCAATTTTGGGGTGGAGTCTTTTGGGTTTTCCACATAGAGTATCATGTCATCTGTGAAGGGTGAGAGTTTGACTTCTTCTTTGCTGATTTGGATGTGTTTTCTTTTTGTTGTCTGATTGGTGAAGCTAGGACTTCTTACTACTATGTTGAACGACAGTGGTGACAGTGGACATCCCTGCCATGTTCCTAACCTTAGGGGAAAAGCTCTGTTTTTCACCATTGAGAATAATATTCACTGTGGTCTTTTTGTATATGACTTTTATGATATTGAGGCATGTTCCCTCTATCCCTACACTGTGAAGAGTTTAATCAAGAAAGGATGTCGTACTTTGTCAAATGCTTTGTCTGCATCTATTGAGACGATAATATGGTTCCTGTCCTTTCTTTTATTAATGTAGTGCATCACATTGATTGATTTGAAGATGTTGAACCAACCTACAGCCCAGGAATAAATCCGACTTATTTGTGGTGAACAATCCTTTTAATGGACTGTTGGATCCTATTGGCTAGTATCTTGGTGAGAATTTTTGCATCCATGTTCATCAGGGATATTGATCTGTAATTCAAGCTATTTTTTCTGATATTTGGATTGCTACCCCAGCTTTCTTTTGATGTCTGTTAACATGATAAATGGTTTTTCACCCCCTCTCTTTCAATCTGGGGGTGTCTTTGGGTCTAAAATGAGTCTCTTGCAGATAGCATATTGATGGGTCTTGCTTTTTTATCCAAAGTTATGCAGTTACTTTTGATTGGGGGCGTTTAGCCCATTTACATTCAGAGTAACTACTGAAAGCTGAATTTAGTGCCATTGTATTACCTGTAAAGTCACTATTTCTGTATATTGTCTCTGTTCCTTTCTGGTCTATGTTACTTTTGGGCTCTCTCTTTGCTTAAAGGATCCCCTTTAATATTTCTTGCAGAGCTGAGTGATCACAAATTCTTTTAGTTTCTGTTTGTCCCGGAAGCTCTTTATCTCTCCTATTTTGAATGACAGCCTTGCTGGATAAAGTATTCTTGGCTGCATATTTTTCTCATTTAGCACCTTGAATATATCATGTCAGTCTTTTCTGGCCTGCCAGGTCTCTGTGGACAGATCTGCTGCCAGTCTAATGTTTCTACCCTTTTAGGTTAGGGACCTCTTGTCCATAGCTGCTTTCGGGATTTTCTCTTTGTCTCTGAAATTTGCAAGCTTCACTATTATATATTGAAGTGTTGACCTATTTTTATTTATTATCAGGGGGATTATCTGTGCATCCTGGATTTTGATGCCTGTTTCCTTCCCCAAATTAGGGAAGTTCTCTGCTATAATTTGCTCAAATGTACCTTCTGCCCCCTCTCTCTTTTTCCTCTTCTTCTGGGATCCCAATTATTCTAATATTGTTTTGCTTTATGGTATCACTCATCTATTGAATTCTCCCCTTGTGATCCAGTAATTGTTCATCTCTCTTTTTTGCAGCTTTTTTATTCTCCATCATTTTTCTTCTATATCACTAATTCTCTCTTCTGCTTCTTTCATCCTGCAGTTAGCATTGCCATTTTTTATTGACTCTCATTAATAGACTTTTTTATTTTGACTTGATTAGATATTAGTTCTTATATTTCTCTGGAAAGGGATTCTTTCATGTCTTCTATGCTCTTTTAAAGCCCAGCTAGTATCTTTATGATCATTATTCTGAACTCTAGTTCTGACATCTTAACTATACCCATACTGATTAGGTCTCTGGCAGTCAGTACTGCATCTTGTTCTCTTTTTTGAAGTGAGTTTTTTTCTTTCTTGTCATTCTTGCAGAAAATGGTTGCTTTTCTATTTGTAGAATTACAGCAATTCTTAGATCTCTGGTTGAGCTCACCCATTCACTCTTTTTAAAATATAATTCAGGTATCATCCAATTCATCCATTTAAAGCATAAGATTCAATGATTTTTGGTACTTTTACAGAGTTGTGCAACTAATCATCACAATTTTAGAACATTTCATTGCTCCAATAAAAAACAGTATTTAGCAATCATTTTCAATTCTCCTCTCAACCCTCCTTCTCCTGGGCAACCGCTAATCTACTTTGTTTCTATAGATTTGCCCATTTTAAACAGTCCATATAAATTAAATCATAGAACATATAGTCTTTCCTTTTTTGACTCACTTCTTTCATGTAACATAATGTTTTCAATGTTTATACATGTTGTGGTGCATATCCATATTTCTTCTTCCTTTTTCAAACAATATCCCTTTATATAGATAGATCACATTTTATTTTATCCATTAATCAGTTGCTGAACATTTTGGTTGTTTATTATTCTTTTTGGTAATCATGACTGACACTTCTATGAACATTTGTGTACAAGTGTTTACATGGTTATATGTTTTCATTTCTCTTGGGGATATACATAAGATTGGAATTGCTGGGCCATGTGGTAACTCTATGGTTAATGTTTGAGAAATGCTAAAATTTTTCCAAAATACCTGCATCAGTTTACATGCCTATTAGTGATGTATGAGGATTCCAGTTTCTTCACATCTTCACCCATATTTGTTATTACACACCTTTTTTTTTATAACCATCCTCATAGGTGTGAAGTTATGTCTCATTGTGGTTTAAATATACATTTCTGTAATGGTTAATGATGAACATCTTTTCATATGTTCACTGTTTTGGTGGGGGTTTTGCATATCTTCTTTGGAGAAATGTCTATTCAGATAATTTTTTGATATTTTAATTGAGCTATTTATCCTCTTATTATTGCATTTTAAGTATTCTTTATATATTCTTAATACATGTCCCTTATCAGATATATGATTTCCAAATATTCACCTACATTCTGTAAGTTACCTTTTCACTTCTTGATGGCATCATTTGCCATCCGTTTCTTTTTATTCTCACAGTGACTATTTGAATTTAAGTCCATATTGTTTTTGGAATCATTTCTGAATTGTCCTGTAGACTTCAAAATGGATTCTTTCTTCACTTTATCTTCTTACATCAGTCCATCATGAAGCTGTCATCTGTCCTCCAAAACCAAAAATCAGATTGCCATTTCTTCCTTACAATTTATCTGCAGCTTCTCTTTGTGACTAATATAAATCTTAACTTCCAAAAATGACATCAAACACCTTACATACTGATTCCAACCTTGGATTTTAGCATTATCTCAGGTCATCAATGCCCTTATGTTCCTCTAAAACTTCAGTTCTCACCACCCTGACCATTTATTAGGTTATTAACACAATTACTTCTGTACCTCTGTACTTTTGCTCATGACTGAAACATTTTTGTCTTCCTCCGTCTCTACCACCAAATCTATACTTATTCTTTACACCATATTTGGAAATCAACTTCTTTGGAAAGCCTTTTAATATTCACTATGTCTCCAGCATAATCTTAGCATTTCTTTTATTTTCTCTTATGAAATGGCATGGAAATGGTGTGAGGGTTAAACATTATTATTAATGATGTTTCACTAGTTGTTAAACTACTTTCTTATGTAGGAGAACCATATATCACTATACATATTCCATGGCCAAGCATGTATTTCACATACCAGGCACATACTTACTCATTAAATATGAAAATGTGATGTGATGATCACTGGGTGTTATATGCAACTAATGAATAATAACTGAACTCTACATCTGTTATACTATATGTTGGCTAATTGAATTTTTTAAAAAGGAAAAAATATGAAAATTACATTTTAAAGAGATCATTTAGAATTTATTTGCTACTTTATAAAATGATTACTTATAAAGAGGTGAACTGCATAGTACTTTTGTTTGATTACTGACTTGTTTTAATGTTGAAATATCCTGGCAAAAGTTTCATTGTATTTTAGAACAGACTTTATTTACAATCTACTTTCAGAATATCTGTATCAGCATGATTGGAACAGCTATACTACCAGCACTACAAATATGCTTCAGTAATTCATATTACCAGTGGACCTGATTCCAGAAATAAGGTGAATAGCTTTGTTTTATTTTTCTTTTTCTTTAGCAATTTACTTCAGTGGGAAATGCCACATTTTTCCTCTTGTGCATTTTTAACCTCAGTATCTTATCAGTAAAATAATTCCATTAGATCAGATAATTTCTTTTTTAAAAAGATTTATTTATTTATTTGAGAGAAAGAGAGAGCAGAAAAAGGGGCAGGGGGAGAGGAAGAGAGAATCCTTGACCAGATTCCCTGCCGAGTGCCATATGAGGCTTGATCTCAGGACCCTGAGTAGGTCAGTTGATTTCTAATGTTCCATTTAATTCCTAATATGTGTCATGTACTGGGCATTTGCATGTGATCTCTGGCAGCAGCCACAGATTTTGGGTGTCCTTTTCCCCATTTATATTTACCATCAGCATTTAAATTTCTGCTTCTTATTTAAAGGAAATATTGTGAAAATGTTTCAGTTCTTCCAAGACGGTGGTGCCTTTCATGTTTCAAGACCTTAACAAGATATGCATGAAATTTCCACAAATGTAAAACTGAGCCAGTGATCCATTCCTAGCCTTTAACTAGGTGTGTATTAAGAATTTGTGAATATTTTAAATGTGTTCAACTCATACTTTTCCTTCCCCTTGAATTCCCAATATGATTTTCCCTTTTCTGCCTTACCTGGAAAGTGAATGCTGATGAGAAAAATTTGATTTGACTCTGTAAAATTATATTTATTTTCTTCACTTCATTCATTTTAACCTATACCTTTTCTCATTATATATTCCAATTTTCTGATATCTCTCATCCACACTAATGCAATTAGCTGTAGCTGATTTCTTAGGCTAGATTATTTCCTTTCTATGCCTCAATATTTTTGAAGAGGCTTTTTTTTCTTCCTCCTATTCATCTTCACCATTCTTATCATCACTATGTATCAATAACAAAAACAAAATAATAATAATAGATAAAATAATAATATAATAAAATAATAATAATATATCCTTATTAACTATTATGGGTCAGAACTCATTCTAGGCATTTTACAAAGTTTTTCTGTCACTAAACTATCACTACAATTAATGGCATGATGAAATAAATATTATTAAATTCAATTTATTGATAAGAAAATTGTGAATCAGAAAGATAAGATAATTTATCCAAGGTTTTATTGTTAATAAATGGAGAAACCTGGATACGTGGAAAGAAAAGTCTGACTTCAAACCACATTTTACAGGTTCATATTTCCACTGAATAGATTTAATTAAAAACAAACTCATGCATATTGAAGATTTTCAAGTGAACATTTTCCTACAAAACTGTATAGAATTTTAGAAGGCTGAGTCTAAAATCATAAAATTAAAATATAAGGAAAGAAACAATTTATTAAACTATGTAAGTCTAAATTTGAGTCTCTATCCATGACAACACTATCTAGCCTCACACTCCTCTCATTCAGTGGATCTCTCTGGGGCTCAGCTTTTTCCTCTTTCAAAAGAAAACACTGTTTACTTCCATGAGTTTTGTAAAGATGATAGATGTTATTGCTATTTCAATATCAAATTTTAATCCAAGAAAGTACTGGAGGATGTTAACGAACCATGTGAACTTTTAAAAAAGTAATATATGGGGTTTGAAACAGGTCAAAGTTAAAAATTTTTGAATTTACTTCCCCAAAAAGTCATTCAACTAGTTTTTCACAAGATGGTTTTTCTGAAGTATGATATATATCAATACATACTAAGAAATCAAGTAAGAGACTTCTAATCTGGACAAGATGATGTAGAATTGTTTTTCCCTGCATCTCTCCTCTAAGGACAACTTTATACCCTGGAAATGGTACAAAACACAACCAAAGAACTCTGAGGGGTGGTAAGAAGGTTCCTGGGACTAGGGGAGAAAACACAGCAGCAGAGCATCTTGTTTCCCCACCCAACAGAAGAAGGCCACGCAGACCTAGCATTTCCCAAATCCCAAACTGGCGACAGAAGGCACATCATTCCTCCCCAAACAGAATTCCCTCTGACAAAAGCAGGGAAGCATGATACTACAAGAAAAGAAGGTCCATTGGAAGCCCTGCCAGAAATAAACAAACAGCCAGGAGAGGTACTCTCATCTCCCACTGGGCCTGAAACTCCCCTTATCCACCAAGAGATTACCAATTGGGCAGGCAGAGTTGGGACGAGAGCCAATATACAGCAGGTGGCCTGGTTTAGGAAGCCTCAATGTACCTGCTGTACCCACACTCACCTCCCCTGCCCAACAAAGGGGAATGGGCAGCTGGAACAGGGAAAATGGATGTAGCCACAGTAAGCGCCCTGGTCCAGGAAGTCTTTTTGGTTCAGTGGGACCCAGATTCTTCCTCTCTGCAAGAGTGACTGGGTTGGGCTAGTGGGGCAAAGGACCCAGCTATATCAAGGGGTTCAGTCTGAGAAGTACCTATATATATTTTTTTAAGATTTTATTTATTTATTTGACAGAGAGAGAGACAGCCAGTGGGAGAGGGAACACAAGCCGAGGGAATAAGAGAGGAAGAAGCAGGCTCCCAGTGGAGCAGGGATCCCAGTGCGGGGCTCCATCCCAGGACGCTGGGATCGGGCCCTGAGCCGAAGGCAGACGCTAAACGACTGAGCCACCCAGGAGCCCCTGAGAAGTACCTATATTCCTGCAGGCACAAGACTTTCCTCTCCCATCCAGAAATACCATGGAACAGAGGAAGCCCCATAGGGCCATCCCTCTACATCCTCCCTGCTGAGAGATACCTGGCAGCCAGGATTAAGGAAACTCCTTCCACCCCCTGAGGCAGCACCAGCAGGAAACAGCTTTGAGCCACTTTAGCAACAACTGAGCCAGATTGATCAAGATAATACCACAAAGGCTCTGACAATTAAACTGACTTTAGTACCAAAGCCCACTAATATAGGCCAAACACTATGCGCTAAATCTGTCCACTAAAATTTTAAAAAATGTTAATTAGAGCCTAGATTCTCCTAACATAAGAGACAAAAGGTCCAGGATACAATTTTAAAAATCACCCATCATAGCAAGAACCAAGAAAATGTAACTTGAATTAAAAAAAAGACAATCAACTGACGCTGTTGCAACACCAAAAGAAATCGTATGTTGGAATTTGCTGACAAAACTTTTAAGGCATCTGTCATATAACAATATTTCAGCAGACAATTTCAAAAACTTGAAACAAATTAAAAAATAGGAAATCTCAACAAAGAAACAGAAGTGATAAAAATAAACCAAACTGAAATTATAAAACTGAAAAATGCAATAACAGGGTAAAAAAAATCTTGGATGGGCTCAATTGTAGCGTACAGATGACAGAGACTAGCATGAGTGAACAGTATAATTGATGCAATCTGAAAATAGAAAATAAGCAGAAACAACAGCAACAAAAATATGAGCAGAGATTCAGGGACCTATGAAACATAAGAAAATGTCCAATATTTGTATCATTGGAATCCCAGAAGAAGAGGAGAAAAAAATTGGGACTGAAAGAGCATTTTAAAAAAACGATAGCTGAAAAGTCCCCAGATTTGGTAAAAGACAACCCTACAAATAAGAAGCTGAACAAATTTTATACAGGTAAGCCCAAAGAAATCTATGTCAAGACACATCATAATTTAACTTGTAAAAGCTGAAGAAAAAGAAAAATAATGTTGGAAACAACCAAAATAGATGGCACATTACTCATAGGGAACACCAATTTGGATTGGAGGGGATTTCTCATCTGGAACTGTGGAGTCCAGAAGAAAGTGCCACAATATTTTCTAAGTGCTGAAAGAAAACAGCTTAGTTACTAATATCATAATACCTGCCGAAACTATCCCTTAGGAATAAAGAGGAAATAAAAACATTCTAAAAAAAAGCGAAACTAAATTTCTCACTAGCAGACCTACCCTACAGATTGGCTAAACGAAGCTCTTCAAACAGAAAGGAAACAATAAAAGAAGGAATCATGGAACATCAGGAAGAAGGAACAGTGGGAAGAGAGGAAATAGGGGTACATACATTAAGCCATTCTTTTTTCCTGAATTTTATAAATCATACATGATAATTGAAACAAAATTATAACACCATCTCTTATTCAAGACAATGATATTTAAAAATGGGACCAAAATCAAAGTGAGATTTCCACACTAGACTTGAACCAGTGAAATATTGATGCCAGTAGCCTGTTTGCTGTAAGTCACATATATGTTTTTTAATACTCAGAGCAACCACTATAAAAACTATACCAAGGGATACTCTCAAACTATTTTAAATAAATCAAGATGGAATCTTAAAAAATATCCCTACAACCCCACAGTAAAGCAAGAAAAGAATAGCCCAGGTATGAGCACTAAAAGAAACAAAGAGAAAGCAAATAAAATAGCACATTGAAACTCTGACATATCAGTAATTATCTTAAATGTAAATGCTCTAAATACAACATTCAAAAGTCAGATTGGCAGAATGGATACAAAAGAATGACTTGAACTATATACATGCTTTTTGCAGCAAAGGGCTAACATAGCAGGTTTGAGGTTGTTATCCTTAAAAGAACCAGTTTGTAAGATTGGCCCTTACCTGATGTCTGGGAACTTGGTTTTCTCTAATAAGAATGTCTCTCTGTGTCCAAACTATGTAAACAACATGGTCTATACAGAACACCTGCTTTTTTTGGGGGGGGTGAAGTGGGGCGTGGGGATTCTGGAATTTTGGTACATGCCCAGCAGAATATGCCTACATGACCAGTTGCCAATAAAAAAGCTCTGGGTGCTGAGTCTCTAAGGAGGTTTCCTGGTGGAAAACTTTCCACACTTGTAATCATAGCACGTTGCCTCAGAAATTGAGCACTTAGTGTGTGATTCCACTGGGAGAGGACTCTTCCTCAAGAGCTGCACCTGATTTTCTCTGGATTTTACTCCGTGACTTCCCCTTTGCTGAATAAATCCTTTGCTCTAATATATCATAGATGTAAATCTGAAATATGCTTAATCTTGTGAATACTGCTAACAAATCATCACACAAGGTATGGTGTTGAGAAACCCCAACACATGATGCTTATGAGAAATGACCTCAAATTCAACAACATAAGTAATTTGAAAGTAAAAATCTCTCTCTCTCCCTCTCTCTTTATATAAAGATATAATATAAAGATATATATAAAGATTTATATAAAGATAATATAAAGATATATCTATATCTATATATATACACCTCATGCAAACATTAAGCAAGAATAGCAGGAGTGTCTATATTAACATATAATAAAGTAGACTTCAGAGCAAAAAAAAATATTAGAGACAAAGAGGGTCATCACATATTGATGAAAGAATTAATATACCAGAAAGTCATATGATCCTAAATATAGACACATTTACCATTGGGAGAAATGGGGCAAAATGTTCAAGAAATCTCTCTGTAACTTTCTTGTAACTACATGCAAATATACAATTACCTCAATAAAAGTTTTAATTAAAACTAGAAAATAAAAGTCAGTCAGTCCAGAAGGCTTGTCATGAAAAATATTCTGGGTTGAAAATCATTGTTCACTTAGTGCCACAAAGGAATAACTTCATTTATTATCTTATAAGAACAATGATGCTGGGTTCACCTGCAATGCGTTTGCCCCCAACCCCATCCCCAAGAATTTAAGGATTTCCTATGCATCTAAACTTTGATAATTTTTCATTCACTGTGTTTGATTCGGGCCTCTCTAATATGAAAGTATTTAACTCAGACAAATTTTCTTGTATTAATATTATTATTATTATTGATAACTTTCTCTGACCTTTCTAATAGTTGAATTTTTCTTAATCTTTTATCTTTTCTGTCTTGTTTTTACTTAAATTTATTTTTATGTCATATATTCAGGGAGATTTCTTCAAATGTATCTTTAAGTTTTTTTATATTTTGCTTTTAGTTTCTAGGAAACTTATTTTGTGATGATTTCTTTTTCATAGTATCTTTCTTAATGGATGCAATACATATATATATATGTATATGTATATATGGAAATATATATTCTCTCTCTCTCTCTCTCTCTGAAGAATTTAATTAGAATTTTGGTTCACGTTATTGAGATTTTTTTTTTCTGTTTCCTAACTTCTATCTCCTTCAGAATTGGTTTTCTTTTGTTTATTTTGGTCTTTATCTTTCATGTTAGAGTCTTACATGGAGCCGACTGTTAATTTTCATATTTAAGTGAGCCCAATAAAGGTTGATTTGTAGCTGTGTATATTTGTGTGAGTTTTGTCACCTGGAGAATGTATCTTCTGGGTGAAGGTCAGGCACAAGGTCATTTTGCAGGGGAACCCTTAAGTGCAAGAATAGGAATGGAGACACTGATGCCTATGATTTCTGCCCAAGTAAGTCATCCGTAACGTAATTTTATTTAAAGCAATGAAACCTAATTTTAGATTGTCCCATCTGTGGGGTAGAATTGTAGACAAACAGGGACAACCATTTTTGTGACCTTGCAATCAACCCTACTTTGCACTCCCGCATTTGTAACCTGGCAGGCAGTTTAGCTAGCTCATCAGTTACAACCCCTTTTGCTTGTCAACTAAACTATGGCTTTCTCAGGTCATCAGTCAATACTGTGTTTACTGTTTTCTGTTTTCTAGAAATTTACTAACATTTCTCATTTTTTCATGACCTCCATTTAGTATTCTTTATTGTAGTGGTTTATACTACTTACTGTTTTACCATTATTTTAATGATGTGTCACGATAAAGAGGAAACATGCATTTGTGCTGTCTGCACTTTTCAAACATTAGTCACCATTAAAATAGTCTTGACATAAAAATATAACTCTTGTACATTTTACCAATGGTGATTTAAAACCAATAAAAAATTCTCTTTACCCCCAGAAATATAATCAAAAACTAAAGTCATAATTAGATTTTGCCAAGCTAACAAGTAATTGAATCATGGATTTCTTTTACTTCACAACTCATGTTTTATGTGATTTTTTTAGCTACTAGCCTTTCATGATTAAAATAAGTAAATTCAGTTTCTTCCAAAGTGTTTTGAAATCCTAACTAGAAAGAGTTTTGTTTATCTATAGGAAAGTGTTTTTCTATATTATATTTTACTAAGTCAATGTTAGGCACACAGTGTTCAATCAATTAATACTTCTTTGTAGAAAACCACAAGTGTATTTTAATGTGCGGTGATGTGAAGTTTTGTGTTCCGTGAATCTCAGTTGGTTTTCTAACATCATCCCTCCCACCCCAAAATCAATATCCCTTCCAACCTTGTCATAAGTTTTACTGACAGTAAAGTCACTCATCTCAATGGAGCAGAAAAGTAAAAGCAGAATCATTGTTTGGAACTACTGGCACATTGTACATTTATTTCATTTAGTTCAAGAACCAAAATATCTAAGTCATCTTAACCATGCCAATAATAGCAAAATATCTTCTGAGCCCTTCAATCTCTTAACAGCTACAAAACTTCAATTATGTACTTCCCCCCCCCCTTCTTCCTGACATCCTGTTTCTCACTGAGGCCATTTTGTGTAACTTTGTGTTCCTGACTAGAAGATGGGAACAAAGGCAATGATGAAAATAATAACCGGGGAAAACACTTAAAAATACACTCCTGATTTGACCACTTTTTGCGAAGGCTTATGTTAGCATATAATATTATTTATCATTTGGAGAGCTACTATTAAGATTTAAAAAGCAGTGAAGGAAGAGGAGAACAGAAAACTTTGTGTTAGGGCAGGTTGACTTTGAATAACTAAACACTGACATGGTGGCTTTCTCTTGTTTCTCTTCATAGCTACAAAAAAAAAAAAAGGAAAGAAAAGAAGGGGAGGTTTCTCAAAAAAAAAAAAAAAAAAAGCCCAGGAAAGCAGTAAGTCAATATAATCTTGTAGTTATAAAATCATTGTGAAGGTCTAACTCTCTCAAAGTTAGGCTTAAACCAGGGAATGGCTTATTTCCCATGGTGTGGATTATAGAAAAATAAAATCCTAATTTAATTTTATCTTGCCAGTAGATCTTATAGGTTGGAGAAATGAGGGTAGGATAGGAAAAGAGTCTAGGTTGTTCTAATATTTTTCAAGATTATTCTTTTTTTCAAGATTTATTTATTTGTTTTAGAGAGAGAGAGAGTATGAAAAGGAGGAGCACAGGGAGAGGGAGAGAGTGAGAAAATCTCAAGCAGGCTCCCCGCTGAGCACATAGCCTGATCTGGGGCTCAGTCTCACAACCCTGAGATTGTGAATCAGGCACTTAACTGACTGAGCTACCCAGGCACCTCAGGATTATTCTTGTTTCTTATCTACAACAACTGAATGAACAGTTGTTATTTTTGGTGTTATCTCTATTTTTATATCTAGAAATATTATTTCTTGCTCAGGTAATAATTAAGCTAAAGCCTCTTGTTTTAGTGTAAACTATGTTTTATTCAGAGGGGACAGCTACTATAATAAAAAATCCTAAAGTATCCAGGGCTTAATATAATAAGAATTTATTTCTAGCTAATATCACAGTCCAAATCAAGGGGCTTTGTTCCATGGTGTCATTCAGGGGATCCATTTTTCGTTTGGCTTTTGTTTTGTTTTGTTTTTATAAATACATCTTTGAAAGTGGTTGAGGAGAAGAAGGGAAGTAGCTGTTTTGATCATTAACATCTTTCTTAAAAAGTTTTATTGCTTATTTCAATCTGATAATCAGGATATCCAAAACTTTAGCTAAGTAACAAATGCTTGTAATTCTAAATATGCTTTTTTTTTTCCTCTCGGCTGTATTTTCAATGTCAGGCAATGGTCAGCAGGATTATGAACTTTCTCCCTTTACTCATTAAGAAAGGGAAGGGAAGGGAAGGGAAAGGAAGGAAGAAAAGAAAAAAAAGGAAGGGGGAAAGGAAGGAAGAAAAGAGAAAAGAGAAAAGGAAAGGGGAGGGGAGGGGAGGAGAGGAGAAAGGAGAGGAGAAAGAAAGGAGAGGAGAAAGGAGAGGAGAAAGGAGAGGAAAGGAAAGGAAAGGAAAGGAAAGGAAAGGAAAGGAAAGGAAAGGAAAGGAAA
>NC_048219.1:114572099-114593935 GCF_002007445.2 Ailuropoda melanoleuca
AAGGAAAGGAAAGGAAAGGAAAGGAAAGGAAAGGAAAGGAAAGGAAAGGAAAGGAAAGGAAAGGAAAGGAAAAGGAAAGGAAAGGAAAGGAAAACCAGTCTAGGCCAGCTTCATGGACTTATGACCTATGTAGATGGAGAAGACTCCCCAGTCAAAAAGGCACTATGCTCAGTTCTGCTTTTGGCATCTTGAAATTTTTAAACATTTTGTCTTCGAACTGGTGTCTTTTAAGTTAAGTCAAAGGGCCAGTGGAGCAAGTGCCTATCCAGAGGTTTGATGTACGATATGTGTGTCTCTTCTTTTCCCAGCAAGACCTTTCCGTTCACATGTTGTTCATAGTACCCAGTGAGCACAGAATTCCTGTTAACCTTCCCAGCCTAGTGGACCAGCATTTCTTGGGAGCCCTTGCATCCTTACTGGATGCTCTAATTCTTAGTAACAAATGAAAAAAGACAAACATAAGAATTGGGATGTTTTTAATTTAATTTAATTATTTTATTTTAGGGTCCATTCCCCCAAAGCAGCATATATCATCTCTGTCAATGTCATTGGACAGACCTCAGTCCTATAGTCTCAACAAGACCATCTACATAATTTGGGGGCCCAGCAGAAAATGAAAATGTGGGGCCTCTTGATCAAACATGAGAATTTCATTACTGTAACAACAGAGCATTAAGCTGACCACACAGCCTTCTTAAGTGCAGGTCATATGTGACTGTACAGTCTGCATGCCCTTGTAGATGGCCCTAAGTCTCACTTAAATTCCAGGGAATCTGAGAAATGTGGCTCACCTGTTGTATCTAGCAGGAAAAGGCAATGGAATTTGGTAAGTATATTACCAAACAAGGGATGCTACAACAAATTGCCACAAACATAGTGGCTTCAATAATACAGATTTATTATTTTATAGTTCTGGAGGGCAGAAGTCTGCAGTGAATTTCACTGGCCTAAAATCAAGGAGTTGGCAGAGCTGTGTTTCTTTCTGGAGATTCTAAGGAAAATCTATTTGCCTTTTCCAACTTCTAGAGACCAGCACATTCCTCGGCTTGTAGGCTACTCTTCCATCTTCCAAATTGCGCCTTTCTGATGATCCTTCCCTAGTCATATCTCTTCCTGACCATAGCTGGAAAAGTTTATAAGGACCCATGTGATTTTATTTGCTCACCTGGATAATTCAGGATATCTCTTCGCTTTAAAGTCTTTAATTTAATCACATTTGCTTAGCCCTTTTGCCATGTAAAGTAACATATTTACAGGTCCAGGGGATTAGGGCATGGATATCTTGGAGAGCCAATATTCTGCCACCACAACAGGCATATGGCTTTGTTTCCATTCCAACTTGCTAGATCACGAGAGTTAGTATAAATTATTTCTTTAATGAATTCTACCCAAAGAAGTTTAGTTTCTGAAAGTAATTAGTTCTAATTAAGACAGTATGTCATGATGGAAACTATGGCTCCAATAATAGCTCTGGTGTTGTCTTTCCTTCATACGTTCTCCCTAATATGTTTTCCTTCTCAAAGATCATATGACTTCTATTTTTTTTTTAAGAATGCCTATTAAATCACTCAGTCCTGGATCTTTTCTTTCTACCTTTGTTGTGCCTAATCTTATTTCTAAAAAAAAAAACAAAACAAACAACAACAACAACAAACTCCAGCTATCCGAATTACATGAAGATTGAATTACTGAAGTTGAATCAGGGTGGGAGAAAAAGAAGGAAAAATGTGTGTGTATATATACTAAGTCAAAGAGTTAAATCTAGCACCCATAATTATTTTCTTAAAATCATCTCTTTTCTTTATGTTAAATGCAGTTGTTTTGAATTCTGATAAAACGTAGCCTGCCAACTTACGCAGAGATTTTTTTTAAGTGATTTATTTGGTTCCCCCCAAAAGCAGAAAAAAAAATCCCGTAACTTTTCTCTTATTTTTTAATTAGTAGCAGCAAAATTGTTTATTAGATGTTTAGGGGCATGTTTAGACAATGTAGCGGGGTTACAATGAGAGGAAAATCACATTTTTATTCTTCTTTGGGCAAGTTTGATTTAGTTCAACTACTGAAAGAATGAAAGTCCTGCTTGAATGCCTTCTGTTTGATTTCTACTATGCTTCATCTCTTGTTTCTTTATTAATAGGAGAATTTAGAGAAAAGATGAGGATTCACATTAAAAAAGGAAGAAAGAAAATTGGAGGAGCAGTTCTAGACATTTTATTTTACCTTCATTTCACCTCACCTGTGTCAGAAATAACAATGGGCACTCTGTAAGATGAACTCACCAAATAACAAACAATCTCCAGTAATGAATGGCTAAAGTGTACCTGTAGGAAAAGGAAAAAAGATGACCCTCAGGTGCAAGTGACCTCTTAGACCATGTTTGCTTCTCAAGAATTTTAATAGCATCAGATTAAAAAAAGGAGAACTTTCATTTGTATACATGTGTATTAGAATAAGTCACTTATGTACTTTAGTATTAGACAACTTTCACCATCTTTTGCAATGAAGATAAGAAACCCTAACATCTTAATAGCATAAAATAACATTGGTTTGGTTCTTGCTTGATATGTCTATGGCTGCCCTCTACTTCGCCTATCTTTATATGCCATCACCTTTCAGAGCAGAGGCTAAATGCAGAGCCCCATCCAGGACGTGCTATTCTTATGGCAAAGGGAAAAGAACAAGTTAGTGGTTTTTTTTTTCTTTCTTTATTTTATTTTAGAGAGAAAGAGAGGGAGAGTGCAAGTAGGGAAAGGGGCAGGAGGAGAGGGAGAGAATCTCAAGCAGACTCCATTCTGAGCACAGAGTCCAACATGGGGCTCAGTCTCACCACCCTGAGATTATGACCTGAGCCAAAACCAAGAGTCAGATGTTTAACTGACTGAGACACCCCAGCACCCCAAGAACAAGATAGTTTATGGAAACGGACAACAGCACATAAAGCTTCCTCTAAGAATAGGCTTGTACCATTTCTGGTTCATTTTATTGCCTGAAGAAAGCCACATGGACACATTTGGCACTGAAGAAAGGAAATATATATTTACCTACAGTGAGGTAATGCAAGACATACAGCAATGTGCCAAGATATGTAAACCTCTAAGACAAAAGGTGAAGGAGAAGCAAATGATTTGGAATCATAACACAATCAACCACACAAGTAGTAGAAAAGCAGCTTTTTTTCCCCTTAAACTATTGAATTTCTCAAATTATATCTCCTATATTATAAAAGTTACAGAAATTATTGTAGAAATTAGAGTAGACACATTTTGATAGGTTTAGGGTATTACAAATTTAAAGAGCTAGTGTAAAATTTAGAGAAAGCTGGAACATTCATTGCAATGCTACTGCTTTCCCTTGTAAGGAGAAAAATACTTTAATCAAAGAATACCAGTTTCTTACATCAAGTCTAATCTACTTTTCTTTAGGAATGAATTACTAGTTTATTGCTTTGCTGTGTGCCCATATAAGCAACTTTATTTCTCAGGTTCCATTACAACTAAGGTGGTCCATTAGGCGTAAGTGGGAGTTGACAGATGGCACTTCTGAGAAAAATTCCTTGAGGATGGGACAGAGGGCTACTGTGCACCTTTTTGTCATGACTCCCTTCCATTTCCTTCTTCTTGTCTAGAACTAAGACCCAGCAGATAAAGATCTATAGTTATTGTGGGCCTTGACTTTGAGGATGGAAGCTGAATGCTAAATTCTTGGGGCTAACTATTAAAGGTGTTTGTATCTTTGCTGACAATATATAGCCTTCCTATCCATCCTGGAGGGCTTAACTCTGTACTTCTTTTATGACAGGGCAATATAAACTTCAATTTTATTTGACTTACTATGATTTTCTATTTCTCTTACTAGCAGCTTATAGCACAATTGCTATACGTTACAAGACTTAAAGAATATGGATTAAAAATTGAGGGGAGCTCATTGCAGCTTTTCTCACAGAGACCTGTATGGATGTTTAACTGGGAAATAAAATGATGCAGAATAAGATGGAGCACAAGGAGAATAAAGCAAGATTATAATATCCAAGACCAGGAAAAAGATTGAAACAGTGAGAGTGTTCAGCTAAATGAGTAAAACTAAAGAAATGGTATTGTAGTAAGTAAGATTATAACTGCAGGAAGCTTAAACCTTTAGCTGTAATGATTGACATAGATATAGGTCTTTGATCATATATGGATACACACAGATTCAAGTACATAAATAAGTAAAAATCTCATATTTTTTACAGATAGGGTCAAATCAAATAGACTCCTCAGACACTTAAACTGGGACACTATAGAACTTATGAGCCCTTAGTTAAGTAGATTGATATGCTCTTTTCTCTTTGGGCCACTTGGCACTACTGTCAGCCATTTGTTTTGCTTCTACAGACGTCTCAACAATAGCTACTCCCAAACAATGGGAACTGTTAAAATGGGTCTATTGGTAATGGGATTGGGGTTTGTGAACACACGAGTGCCCCAGTTTTTTAAAATCTATTATTCCAGCATTTTTTTCCTCTGTTAGTTTCTATTAGATATAAAACCAGGAAAAAAATAATAGAACTTCTCATTCCATTCTGTAAAATCTCTCTTCCAAGTATCCAGGATCCTTTCCAAATAGTTGGCTAAGCGGGCCCATCTCAGCATTTCTTAACTCCTATGATGTGCTGTCTTTTTCTATGTCCTGATTTTGTCCTCTCTCATTTATTCATCATCAGTTGAAGACAGCAAATCTAAGAGGCCTCTTAGTTGCTAAAAGTTTTAGCTGTTTAAATCTGCCAGAGCAGGTATCTGAGTTTAATATAGATTGAGAAAAAGAGCAAGAAAAAATATTCTCAAATGGCATGTCAGGAAATATCATCAAGGGTGATTTAATCTAAAGCCGGTATAATCAGTACACATAAACTGATAGGTCCACAGAGGATGTTGACAACCAATTATACAATTTAAAAAAGATTTTAATTAATTATAATTGTAGGCAAAGAGGATTCATGGTAAATCCCTGTTTTAGTTTTCATAGTCAGAGAAATATTTCAACGTGTCCAAGGGGGAATTGAAAATATTTGACTGTTGAGAAAAGAAAGTATTAGTGTGAGGGGTTGGAACATGAAGAATGATAAGAAGGAGCAGGAACAAAACGAGGTAGAGGAGGAAGAGAAAGAAGAGCGTGTGAAGTTGTGTTTTAAGCAACCAAGGGGGAGAAGTGAACAAATGTTGGAGGTGAGCAAGTGAAAGTTGGCTGGAGACCATAGGAAAACAAAGGAGCTGGACTTAAGCAGCTGGCGAGAGGCCAACAAGCTAGCATGTTCTGGCTACTTGAGTATTTGCATTAGTTTCTATTGACTGGAATTAGAAATTCACTTAGATATTTCAAAGAGGATGTGAATTAACACAGTGTTTGGATAGTATTAATATCCTGGTTAGGTGGAGATGTTTAGGTAACATCTTGGTTTTGTAGTGTGCTTTACTGTTTTTATTCTAATAGCTAAATACACAATATTTTTGTATAATTGCCAAATAGTGGTAGAGTAAAAAATATTAAATAATTCTTAAAACGAATCTCTTGTCAGTTAATGAAATAATTTAAATCTTTTTAATATAAAGAAGCTAATGTTTTATTTGTACTTATATTCCTTTTTCTCCTGGGGAAAGAGGAGTAATTATATATTTTTTCTACTTCAGAATCTGCCTCTTAGAAGTGTATCAATTGCATTCAAGTTCTTACAGTTAAATGTGTCCATTTAACGTTATTTTCTGTATTTACCTTGCTGATGCTACTTAAGGCAGAATAGCTAGGTATCTTGTTGAAATAAAAATGTCCACACTAGATTCTTTTTTCCTTTCAGAAATGATTTCATGCCTGATAAAGAAAGAAAAAGATAAAGGCAGCAAAGCACTTGTCATTTTTTTGTAAGTGCTGCACTTGTTTCTTTCAGGCATTTGGGAAAGGACTGAATATATATTATTTGATTTATTTTACTGTCTCTCGGAGTACATTTGGTTTTGTGTATTTTAAACAGAGAGACAGAAATGACTTGATAAACAATATCCATCAAAACAACTTGGAAACCACCTAAGATGTTGGTCTTTGTAAAAAGTCAAGATAGCTTTTCCATCCAAGTAGCTTTGAGTGTTTCTGTTAAAAGTATGTAGCAGTAAGGAGATGAGGATGGCGGTAAAGCAAAGAAGCAGAAAGGTTTAAGTTGGAAATAGGACTTTAAATATTGTTAGCACCTTTCAAAACAGATACCCAACAAGTATGCTCCTGCTTGATAGCAATGGATTGTCAGTATTTGGTCTGAGGCTAAAGTACTGTTGAAAAGCTCATTAGCTAAATATGAAATTCTGTTTAAAATAACAAACTTTCAGATGTTGTAATTGATTCAAAGTATTTTGCTCAAGGAAGATATTCCATTTATGTACATGGGATTGCTTTATTGCTTTTCAGGAGACTAACTAGGACTTTCCACTTTAGAATATGTGAATCAGCTTTGAAATATACCACGGCAAATATTTCACAGCAAACAATGCCAATTAATAAGGGAGAAAAGGAATGGATATTGCTCCAGTAAAATAAAAGAGATTCAGGAAGTTTGTAAAGAATGATCCAACTTGAAATTGGGCCAGAAAACAGTGCCTGACATACACCCACACTCTCCTTTGGTAATATGTTCTCTGCTATTTTAAATGACCACGAACAGCTGTAACGTTAGTTTTGTAGCTAAGTGATGAGAAAAGGATTGTAAAACCAGTGCCCTGAATTCTAATACCAAACTCCCTATTTACTTTGTTTATGGGGATATATCATTTCTTGACATCAGTCTATTTTGTGGAGGTCTTAGGGGCTTAACTGGTGTAATATAATTATTAAATTTTCTGCCAAGTCCCAGTAAATTATAATGACTAGTCCATGTGTAGTAATGATCATGTCTGGTAAGAATAACTTGCATGATCAGGATTAGATGGATAAAGAAGTGAAAGGAAACTCAATCCTTTAATCTACAAACAGGGTGAAACTCAAAGGCAAACCCCACTACTGTCTCTGGAACCATCACAAAAAGCCACACTATCCCCCATAAAAATTATATTTTCAGTTGCTGCAGTTCATCTCAGTGTGTTCTCTTACCTAAATCATCTCCCCTCCTGGGCACAGTAATTCTCCAAATTTTCATGTTAAATCCCCACCGAACTTTTGACCACGAGCAGCATGCTAGATGGTAAAGAAGCATGATGGCCACTCAATCACCCACCTGATGGACAGCATGATTTTCTTTGCAAGAGTAACTGTGGTTCATTTTTGCAAACTGAGAAAATCAATTTTAAATGCCTTGTCTACAGGCTATTTGGAGCTAATTTGAGATAGCACATTTCTCTAAGGCTGAAGACTTAAGTAAACGTTAAGATTTTCCAGCTAACTTAGAGCACTGATAGATTCTGCCTTGTGCAAGCCAGTAGTCTACACCCTTGATCATATTCTCTTATTCAACCCACAAACAAAACACACAATTAATGAAAAAAAAAATGAAGAGACAGTGAGAGAGTGCAGGAATAATGAAGTTATTCCAGCAGCTTATCAAAAAAAAAAAAAAAAGATTACATGTTATCTCTAGGTTGATACTTTCAATGGATATTTTTAAGTCTTTTTCTTATTTGAACTCACAGTAGCATTAGGTAGTATTAATAATTCTCTCTCTCCTGAAATTCCCTTTTCCCTTGTCTTTCATGAACAATATACTCTTTCAATTTACCAGACTTCCCACCTTTCTGACCCATCCATGTTAATCTTTATTACTTTCTTCTCCTTTTTACTTAATTTATTTTTTTTAAGATTTTATTTATTTATTTGAGATAGTGCACACAAGCATGAGTGTGGGCGAGGGGCAGAGGGAGAGTGAGAAAGACTCCCTGCTGAGCAAGAAGCCTGATGCAGGATTTGATCCCAGGACTCTGAGATCATGAGCTGAGCCAAAGGCAGATGCTTAACTGACTAAGCCACCCAAGGGCCCCTCTTCTCCCTTTTTTGAGATTTTAGATATTATAAGGCCCTAAGATTTGGCCCTGTTTCTCATCTTTTTATTTCATTCTTTCTTCCTTGGCAACCACATTGACAGCTGTGGTTTTACTTTTTAATTTCTTTATCTCAGAGCTCACTTCTGAGTTCTAGACCCATATCACCCTCTTTCTGTAGAACAGCTGAATGTGAATATTTCAAAGGCAATTCCATTTCATCATATCCAAAGTTGAACTCAGTTTTTCTTTAAATATCATGCCCTCCTCTAGTGTTCTGTATTTTAATAAATGCGGCCACACTTTATCAAGCTAAGCAAATTAGAAATTCAGAAGTTCTAATTCTTCCTCCTTTTTTATTCTCCTTACCAGAGTCATTTCCCTGTTCTGTATTTATATTTTCTAAATATGTGCTTCATCCTAACATCACCACTCTGGTTAAAGGCTCCTATCTCACCTAGACTACTAAAATAGATTCTATCTTGTCTTTCCCCTTCCCTTCTGGACCACCTTGAATCTGTTCTTACATGGAAGCCACGGTGATATATTTTAAATATAAACTTATTTGTGTTATTTTCTGCTAAAACTCTTCCAAAAATGTCCCATTGTTCTTGTGACCAGTATGCATTCAAAATTCAACTCCTGGCTACCTTTTTAGGTAATTTTAGACCATTCTTCCTCTCTCTTTCTATATTTCATCTATAAAAAAATCTTTAAATCTAAAATTTCCACTTTGATCTTTCTGTTCATGCCATTGCACCAGCTCTAACCTGGCAACCACCTTAAGCAAGTTATTCATCTTCTCAGATCCAACATCTTTCCCTGAGGTGAGCCGAGCCCCTTGTACACCTCATATAGCCCCATTCTAACCTCTCATGACTCACAATCACTTCCTCTTTATCACAGTTATTATAACTTATAATTATACATGCATCCCAAATTAGATGATGAGCTCTATAAAGTAACATTTATATCTGCTTGTATTCACCTGAATGATAACCCAGTGCCTGAAATTTACATATTAGACTCTCAAGATTTTTTTTTTCCTAATGTCTAAAGGAACAACCTGGTTTATTTTGTATATCATCAAGCTGAATTGCATCACTACAGTTGCTCCATGTTCCCTGTGTTCTCCCACTTTTCCACATGGAAACTTAAATAGCATCTTTCTGCCAATTTTTCCTCAATGTCTTCAATGATCTATGAGGGAGCATAACAAAAGGTTAAGAATATGGTTTCAGAAGAGGGCTGTGTGGTTCAAATGACTTGTCTCCTTTCCTAGCTTTGAGATACTTGTTAAGCGACTTAATTGCTCTGCTTTAGTTCCTCACCTGTAAAAATGGAGATTAATATTGATTTATAAGACTATGTGAAAGTTCAATAAAGCTGTCTATTTAAAGCCCTTGGAAATGCACATGATATATGTTCAATAAATATTAGCAAATATTTTCAATCGTATTTTTCACGTATTGGAAAATTTAAAGGGATATACAAGACAATCCTGAGGGCAGATACTCTTATTTTTGAGGAACTGGTTGGTACAAACAGTTTTGTAGTAGAAATCTGGAATCTGTCCAAAACACTAATTTACAAAACTACTTTTTCTCAGCAATGATGCAGTTTTCATAAACATTAGAGAATACAGGAAAAAGATACTATCCCAGATCTTTAGGCCCTACTAAGGAGAAAAATGACAAAATACTGGTCAGCAATTCATCTTTTGTATAAATGCTTGAAGTCTATACAGATGTTTTAAGTTGTAGCCTTGCCTTGGGTATCAAACTTACAGTAAAAATTACTTAATTGGTTTCTATAAAGAACATGCTTATTCTAGACTTGATTTTTAAATAGAATATTCATTTTGATGAGGATTATTACAGTTGCAAAATTTTCTAGCTTACATCAGTATGTTTCTGAAAAAAAATTATTACAAAGTCTAGAGATAACCAGAATAAGAAGCAATTTATGTAACAGTTAAATGGTAATAAAAGATGGTAGGTATTTTCCATCTTTTTATCTGATAGCTCTGAAAATTATTTGCTCTTCACAATTATCTTGTGGTTTTATTTTGGTATATTTTGAATTGGTTACTATATTTAGTTGTTCTTGCAAAGAATTATGCACTGCAAACCAGAAATATAGATATGTAGGAAAACACTTAATAGTTTCCTTGTTCTAAATTTAAATAGCACACAAATCTACTAAGTCATGAGTTGGTTGTACAATCTTCCTTTACCTTTTATAGCAGGATTATAGCTTGAAGGCAGCTTCAAGTGTCTTTCACAGAGATAGAGACGATATGAAAAATAAGAGTATATGTACAGTCACTGACTCCACTGAGATTTTGTCTTGTCCCAAATATACTGCGAGATACCAAAAAGTTCAGTTTTAAACAAAAGTATAGGCAAGAATGAAAAAGTAGTGAAGAGAAGGGCCATATGCACCCCAATGTTCACAGCAGCATTGTCCACAATAGCTAAATCGTGGAAGGAACCGAGATGCCCTTCAACAGACGACTGGATTAAGAAGTTGTGGTCCATATATACAATGGAATATTACTCAGCTATCAGAAAGAACAAGTTCTCAACATTTGCTGCAACATGGATGGCACTGGAGGAGATAATGCTAAGTGAAATAAGTCAAGCAGAGAAAGACAATTATCATATGATTTCTCTCATCTATGGAACATAAAAACTAGGAAGATTGGTAGGGGAAGAAAGGGATAAAGAAAGGAGGGGTAATCAGAAGAGGGAATGAAGCATGAGAGACTATGGACTCCGAGAAACAAACTGAGGGCTTCAGAGTGGAGGGGCTGGGGGAATGGGATAGACTGGGGATGGGTATTAAGGAGGGCACGTATTGCATGGTGCACTGGGTGTTATACGCAACTAATGAATCATCGAACTTTACATCAGAAACCGGGGATGTACTGTATGGTGGCTAACATAATATAATAAAAAAAGTTAAAAAAAAAGAATGAAAACAATGTCAGAAATACTCTGAAAGTTGGGGCGCCTGGGTGGCACAGCGGTTACGCGTCTGCCTTCGGCTCAGGGCGTGATCCCGGCGTTACGGGATCGAGCCCCACATCGGGCTCCTCCACTGTGAGCCTGCTTCTTCCTCTCCCACTCCCCCTGCTTGTGTTCCCTCTCTCGCTGGCTGTCTCTATCTCTGTTGAGTAAATAAATAATAAAAAAAAAATCTTTAAAAAGAAATACTCTGAAAGTTAAAATATTTCTGGTAATTTACATGTGTCCATATTAATAATCACCAATAAATTGATATGGTCAACTAACGTAAAAAAGGTAGTCAAATTCATTACTAAAAACGTATTCACAAATTTAAAAAGCAATATAATTTTAACCTAGCATATGAAAACATTTAACAAGATCATAATATTCTGAGTAGAGTTAACTATGTACTTAAAAACTCAGTACATAGTACAACCTACTAAAGGACAATTTAAAAATATATATTCAAAGTATTTCAAATGTGGATGCTCTGACCCCCAATTTTTTTCATTCTTAGAAATTCAGATTGAGTGTTTTTGATAGTAGGAAATATTTGTATAAGAAGTTTTTTTGTTTGTTTGTTTGTTTTGAAAAGTTACAAAGATAGAGGTCCCATACATCCCACACCCATTTCCCCCTATTATTAACGTCTTCCTTCTTGTGGTGCATTTGTTACAATTAATATTGTACTGTAATTAATATTGGTACATTGTGATTAACTAAAGTCCATATTTTATTCAGATCCCCTTGTTTTTTTTTTAAGATTTTATTTATTTATTTGAGAGTGAGCAATAGAGAGAGCAGGAGTGTTGGGGAGGGACAGAGAGAGAGGGAGAAGCAGGCTCTCCACTGAGTAGGGATCTCCTTGAGATCATGGCCTGAGCTGAAGGCAGACGGTTAACCAGCTGAGCACCCAGGAACCCCCAGATATCCTTGGTTTTTATCTAATGTCTCCTTTCTTTTCCAAAATCCCTTCCAAGTTACCATTATTATACTTCATCATCATGTCTCCTTAGACTGTCTCGTGGCTGTGAGTTTCTCAGACTTTTCTTATTTTTCATGATATTGATAGTTTTGAGGGGTACTGTTAAGGTATTTTGTAGAATGTCCCTCAGTTAAGATTTGTCTGATTTTTTTTTTCATGATTAGACTGGAGTTATGTTTTTTTGGAGAGGAAGACCACAGAGGAAGAGTGCCATTTTCATTATAAAGGTATGTACTATCAACACTATTTATCACTATAATGTTAAACTTGATCATCTGGATGAGGTAATACTGGTCAGGTTTCTTTACTATAAAGTGACTCATTTTCTTCTTCCCATATTGGACTCTTTAGAAGGAAGTCTCTATGTACAACTCACCTCCTCAAAGGCAGAGGATTTACATAATTTATTTGGAATCTTTCTGCATGGGAGAGTTGTCTGTTCTCTCCCACTTATTTTTTTTCAATAATTTATTTATATTAGTATGGACTAATGAAAATTTTATTCTAATCTCATTTATAATAACACAATTTTGAAAATACCTTAAATGTCCATCATTAGTGATTGAATAAAGTATGAAATTTTATGCAATGGAGTAATATGTAGCAAATTATATGAGCATATATATTGACATGGAAAGATATCTATATCCAAAAAGGCAAGATACTTATTCTTAGTGAAGTTACATTTTTACCAAAAACAAAGTAAAATAAAGTGTGCGAATGATTATGTATATATGTGACTATATTTTAAAAAGTCAGATGAAAGAAAAATGTTGAAAGCAATTGTATCTAGATGATGGGATTATGGAAGTGATTTTTAACTTTCTATGTTATGTAATTCTAAATATTTCTGTTTGGATATTTTTCATACAGAATATATATTAGTTTCATTGGTTTTATCTTTAATTTTTTACACATTGAATTCTGTTTTAAATGCACATTACTATTCACCTTTGCACAGTTTTACTTTCTTCTTGTGTTATATATAGTGACAAATAATTGGCTCAGTCCAGTTCTATTTAAATAAATGTGTCTGCCCATGGAATAGAAAGATCTGCTATTTGTTGCATGTACCGAGTGCTATGTCCTCTGTGTGCACCCTCAGACTTCATGATGCAAAAACCCATTTGTCGTTATCATCATCATCATCAACACCATCATCATTACAGAGATGAAATTCCTGAGACTAGAACTTGTGATGAGTCCCACAGTTAGTAAAGGGAAGAGTCAAGTTTTGAACAAAGACATATTTAAATCGAAAGTTCATGTTCTTAGTCATTATGTCACATGTGGGGACACTTGCTCCTGTACAACACTGCCTCCACTCACCTATTTAATACCATCTGCTTTCTCTTACATCCTCCCTGGCTCTGTTCAATACCTTGTCTTTATACCTTATGTCAAAATATTCTCTTGAGTCCTCCCTTATTTATTAACTCATCCAAATGAGTCATTATTGTATTTTCCCTTAAATTTCAAATGTATTCATGATGACGTACTGCCCTCTGATTCCACATACCTATAGTTAGGAGTTGAATAATATCTCTAAAAAATTTGGTCAATATCAGGCCCACATTATTATAAGTCATACTCATAAAAGCATGGTCTGTTGCATTGGTATGCTGTATTTGTGGTGTGCATAGAGTTTTTCACTAGCTTTTAATATTAATTCCATAGAAAGAGAAAATATAACCCTTACCCCTTTGAGAAGGACAAACATAATTTTTAAAAATTGGTTACCCCTTCAAGAAAGAATTCTGTTTAATTATAGGCTAAGTATGAAGTAATCACTCATTCTTTTTGTTTGACCAGGTTTAAAAAATTACATGTGCACCTGAATATTTTAAATACATTATGATCACAGACCTTGACATCTGGTGCAGTTGGGCCATGAGCAAAAGTCTTAACTGAGGTTTCATTCTATAATACTGTACCATATTTCAGCGAGTTTCTACATGTATTTTTTTCCTTACACCTGAGGCCCTAGGAGGCATGTCTCTCATGAATATTTAAAGACCCCGTAATTCATCTTATTCCTTTGTAAATACAAGTTTTAAATTTAAGTTTTAATGTCCTTTGGTTGTTGTAACATATGTTTTAGGTTAATTGCATGAAGTCATAAAACATGGCTAGTGTAGGAGATAGTTAAATTTCAAAAAATGAAAACTGCTATTAATTACTCAAAATGTAATTGAGTTCATAGGGAAATAGCTAGCTTTCTTTTTTTTTTATGTTTTCTGCCCCTTTTGTCTGTTTTCCCCCTCTCCAACACAATAACTTGATGTTACATAATTCACAAGTCACATAACACAAAACTCAATGTTATATCTAATTTTGAGATATTTATTCATTTTTCTAGTGGTGGAGGTTATAAGAATCTTGTATTATTGAAAATGCTACCTACCATAATGGGTTTGCTATCATTTTATAGGAGAATTGGGGTATTATTAAGTAATATCTTGTATTATTAATTTAATGTTGATAATAAATATGGTTGTTCCTTTCAACCAGTCACCCTCCTTAGATCATGTTTTTGGTGTAGGCATATAATATTAGTCAATACTTTGTGGAGATGGTCTTTGAAAAGTGCTTAACTGTAGTGAACAATAAAACGGTAACAATTAGACAAGATTTAGATTGATCCCACTTAAAGTTTCTGTCAGTTATCTAAATGTATAGTAATCTCAGTGTATATTAAATTTGTTAATGGAATGTTTATGAATTATGCTCAACTTAGTAAAGAAGTTTAACAACAAAAAACAAAACAGAAACCCCAACAAGCTATGAAGTTCTTCAGGACTAATGCATAATCACGCTGAAATTATAACAATTATCTCTTCAAATTGTGCCCCCCAAATGGCAGAATACAGTCTTCCATGTGGAGACAAGAAGCAGGAGAGTCACATATTTAACATTATACAGAAAGCATGTTAATAAGTAAGTTGCAAAATGGTATGAGTAGCAGATGAGAAGGCATTTAATCAACCAGTGTCAAACAATATGCTACTGTGGATCAGAGCCAAGAATTTTGACGTTCATCTCATTTAATACTCCTGACAATTAAGGGTGGTAACTGCTGTTACCTTCATTTTACAAATGAGAAAATTGAAGCCAAAGGTCATTCTGTGTAAAAAATGGGTCAAAGTGTTAAGGAAACAGATCTAGGCAGAGGACATCAGGAAGAAGAAAAGGGACCTCTGAGACAAAGATCTCTAAACTTCTAGGGGAAAAAAGTATCTTTTTTATTTTTTATTTATTTATTTTTTGCAAACAAAAGAGACTTTATCCTCAGAAACTTGCATAGGTAGAAATCACCAATTACTAGTCAAAGACAATTCTTCCAAGAGATAAAAATCAGAAGCCTCTATGAAGTCTTCTTAAAAGTTGCTTATATGATTCTGCCTCCCGATTTAAGACCATATGTGGCCACAAGATGTTTAAAATAAATGAATCACATCATTGAGTAAGAAGTCTCATTGATTACAATATTTTTAAAGCTCCAAAGCATGTCAGTTTGGGCCCCTTCCTCTGTACCGACTGTCACATAATTACTCTACTGAAGGTTTTCTATTTGTGCTGTTACTTCAGGGAATGAAAATAAATGAAGTGGAAATGCATTGATGGCTCTGGTTAGTGAAGAGGTCAAATGAACTGGCTCTGTGCTTTGCAGCCACAGAAGGCAGTGGCTTCCACATCAAATAGTCCTACTAAAAAGATCCGCAGCACAGGAAGTGAAAAAGTTGGTTCTTTGGGAGTTCCAGGGCCAGAAAGAAATGTTAATATTGTTTTCATCATTTATGTACAAATGATCCTCTTAATGTTAATAATTAATCAAGAGAGCTAAGGAGCGAATGATAGGTTTGTCGACGATAAACATTTCCTTTAAAAATGTATGTAGTTTTCAAAAGAATTGCCATGTTTAGGATTGCCAGATTTAGCAAATAAAACCACAAGATGCCCAGCTAAATTAGAATTTCAGATAAACAATGAATGATTTTTTAAGTGTAAGTATGCCAAAAATATTTAATGGGTACATGCTTAAATTTTTAAAAAAATATTTATTGTTTATCTGAAATTCAGATCATCTAAGGATTGTGTATTTTATTTGTCAACCCTACTAGAAAATGTATCGACTAGAAGACGTTTGGGGAATATGGAAAATAAGATGATAGCTCAATAACACTTCAGGAAGAAGAATGGATATATCAAAATAAAAATCAAATATATTAGCCTATGAGTTACCACTTTTCTAGGCCAAAGCCTATTAGGCATGAAAGAAATGCCAGTTCCCTGAAATAAGGGTGAGGTGGCTACTCTCTTCCCAGTTCTGTGGAGGTGAATGCAGTGCTTTCCATAAATGATGTTGCTTTACTTGCTGAAGATGCAAAGGATCACATATCACATCCATTGCATCTCCTGGGTTTTCTAATCTTTATTACTAAGAGGCATTGGCTGATATTTATTTAGTTTTGACTTCAGAGTTAGTTTTGGTTAGTATTTTTATGTATGCATAAAGTTTGTTTTCAAGGACTTCTAGGACTTAGAAATTAAATGGGATTCCTGATTTTTTGTGTATGGCTGTGCCATTTACATTTTGTAATTTTGGCAGATGAGAAAATGAACAAAAAGAGCAAATTTTCAAAAGACTCAATGAACCTAGTAGCTTTAGACATTTAATAAGAATGGGGTTCAACATATCACCCTAGCTAGAAATGAAGTGACAAGGGCTGTCCAGTCGTATGCTTATGAACATACACTTATTTGCTAGATTTAAGAGCAACACCCTGCCTTCACCCTCATTTTCTCACTGGTAAACTGGTAGGCAATATAAAGAATGTCAAAGTTGGGTACATTCCATGACATTCATGAGTTTCTCTGAAACATTTGCAAGCACATGTCAGAGAAGCAGGACACAAAGGTGGCTTGTTACAACAATCTATATAGAAGACTGGGACTTCATGCCTCAGAGATTGACAAAGAATTCAGCTATTGGTCTGGAGAATGAGGTTCTAAACTGGAACTAAGTTTCCCTTATTCCTTAGCCACATGTATTAACTGTCCCCTCTAGCAGAAGTCTCAGAAGATTTCTATCCTTCGGTTTGAGATTTTCATAACAAAATCATCTTCTTCCCTGTTTTTGTGCTGTACTTGTATTTATAAATGGTATTAATGCTTGGGTATTGTGTTAAAAGCTACACAAAAACACCATGTCAATTTTCTCCCATTCATCATAAGCAACGGTTGAAAATGTTTTATCTTGTGAATATTTTTTGCCGTTTTGGACCTCATATTTATATAGAGAGACAGATAGATAGATACACACATATAAAGCCCTGAATTTTATATATATATATATATATATTTAATAGAATTATGTATATAAAAATATATATAAATATATATTTTCAAATGATTTTGCTAATTTTTTAAGATGATGCACACAATAATTCCATCTTGGAAATATATTCCCCTTTAGAAGATTGAGAATGCACATTTGTAAGTTTGTCACACTTTGGTCATGTTGTTTGCCTCATTTGGTTGGTGTTTGCCTAGTAAGCTGCAAGTTGCTAGCAAGAGCGTGAGGCTTTCCTTNTCCATCTTGGAAATATATTCCCCTTTAGAGGATTGAGAATGCACATTTGTAAGTTTGTCACACTTTGGTCACGTTGTTTGCCTCATTTGGTTGGTGTTTGCCTAGTAAGCTGCAAGTTGCTAGCAAGAGCGTGAGGCTTTCCTTGGGCACTGTAGGTGCTCAGTGAATAATTAATCACCAAATGTAGCTGCAGCAGTTACCAAGAGGTTAGCCACCAGGCATCCGCTGCTATTGTGTGCTGGCTTGAGAGGAAAATAACTGACAGACATGAAATCAGGTAGTGCCTAATGAAATTAAGATCTTCCTTAAAAAAAAGAAAAGAAAAGAAAAGTCTGCTGCTGGAATCATTCAATAATAATAATGGTAAAGGGAATAAGAGGAAAAAAACATAATCTCAGCATTTTTTTTTAACTTTCCTACAAGTGAGTTGATAAAAAGCCATCTACTGTCATTCATAAATACATTTCCCGACTTTATCATCTTCTAAACTTCCCTGATGCTCTTTTGGAAGTTTTATCCCCTCCCCCCATCAATTGTAGCACCTTACTACACTGTAGCAGTTTTGAGTTACTGTGTCTTCCTGAAACATTGATAATTTCCACCTCATACATTGTGGTGCTTGCAACTAGGAAAGGAAAATTGTGATGTGTCATCATCTTGTCTTTAAGAGATTTCATTTGCAAAATTCTCTTAGTGCATACCTCACTATGATATTAAGTTAGACAACTTGAATACCACATTACAACCTGGCAAATCCTAACATATTCTAAATTACTAGCAAGGAGATCAAATAACGGATAAATAAGTTTGCTAGTTTTGGGGTAGGCGGGGGAAGAGGGAGAAGGCAGCAAATATAGAGAAATGATATAGGTTAGAAATTGTGTTCCTTGAGCAAAATGGCATAACTGTTGAAACATTAAAATGCACTGGAGATATAAAAAGGCCAGACAAAGGAACACTGAAATCAGATAAATCTTTTTATATCACTTAACCAGAAAATATAAAAGAACTGAGGCTGAGGTATGTCAAAGAATATTGAAGAGTTGTCTGAAACTTTTTATCAACCCCAAACCTATGATTCCTTTGAGTTCTCTGGTCACCGGTTGGTCAATTGTATGAGTCACATCATGTCACCTGATTTTCTGTCTTCTAATCAAGTAGATTTTAATTTCTAATCAGGATAAAAAAAAATCTGTACAAATTGTTCAAGATTGTCTTCTTTGATACTTTTTCTTGAGCACCTCCTTCCAATACGCTCTCCTGGTCATTTTCCTTTTTCATGTTTACTGGTCTGAGGTGTCCTTTCTATAGGAAGTCCAAAGGCAAGACCCCGACTGCAGGATTTTGACCCTCTGAGTGTGCTGCTCCATTCTCTTTAAACCCTGGATCTCAATCAAATTTTTTTTCATCTTTTACACTTTCTTCACAGTCCAGGCTAATATACATAAAAATGTTTGATTATGAGATTTCACATTCAATTTTTAAGTTAAACTCAAAATTTTGCTGGTCATTTGAAAACTGGTTCTTCATTATCCCCTATGACCCAAAGCATTAACCAAGCTAGAGAGGTAGGTGAGAAAGAGGTGAGGTATGCAGGGATTTTTCCATAGAAGTAATTTTTAAGAGCATTGATGTCTCTCCCTCTCTTTCAACAAATATCGGTCTTTAGAGACGCTTAAAAGTCACGCATTATTTTCCTTGAGTAAATGCTAGAAAATATTATTGTTAAATATTCATATCTTTAATTATAAAATAAACATCTTACAGAAGTAAGGGTTTAGAAGAGATGACTCCAGGGGTACGTAGGTGGTTCAATTCCTTAAGCATCTGCTTTTGGCTCGGAGCATGATCTCAGGGTCCTGGGATTGAGCTCCAAATTGGGCTCCCTGTTCAGCAGGGAGTCTGTTTCTCTCTCTACCTATGCTTCTCCGTCCCGATCATGCTCTTACTCTCTCTCAAATAAAATCTTGAAAAAAAAAAGAGAGATGACTCCAACTTCTCTTTTTTTAAGAGCTTGTTGGAAGTACAATTTACCATAAAATTCACACATTTAAAGTCTACAACTTAAAGATTTTTAATATATTCAGAGTTGTACAACCATCATCACAATCAATCTAGAATATTTTCATTTACCCAAAAGGAGACTCAAAACTCTTTAGCTATCATGTTTCAACTGTGCATACTTCTACCTTTACCCTTAGGTAACCACTGATCTACTTTCTGACTATATTTGCCTATTCTGAACATTTCAAATATTTGTGGTTGTCCAAGCCATCTTTTTTCTTACTGGCTCCCAGTGATGAGAGTGCGCCAATACCTGTCAGTGTCCCAAGGGAGAGGATTACAGTCAGCACCTGGGGGCAAGCTGATGGATTTCTTTGTCTGCTCCCTCTGTGCTGGGTCTGGGTATCTAGGGGGAGGGAGGGTCCTCTTGTGCCCATGAATAGTCTTTTTGTGTTTGCTGTAGTCCTATGGGACTTGAGAAAGCAAGCTCCATTTACTATTAGAGCCAGATGACTTAGAAACCTGTCCCTTAAGTGGCAGCCACAAAAGCTGGGTTGTTGGCCATGTGTACATGTTTCTGCTATGGAGACATGGGCTACTTGGAGTGGGCTTGAATGAGAGGCATAAATGGTGTCTTCTGCCTTCCCTGGTCCCCAGGGAAGACCACAGATAGCTCCCATATGTGTGCTAAATTACAAACTTGACCCACAGGCAGCAGCTTTTAAAGTATGCAAATAGTCCTCTTTCAGGGAAAGAGTGAGAAACGGGATTTTGCTTGCTCTCTCTGTGCTGAACTCTTGAAGCATAGCCACATTAATGAAGGATAGTCCGAAAAAAGGCAGGCAGGGACAAGGGGCCCCCAAACTCAGAGGAAACCACCCTTAAAAGGACTTTACACCACCCTGGAGGGAGCTCTCCACCTTTTCCCATGTCATAGGTCAATGACAAAAACCTCATTGGATGACAGGTGCAGGGAGGGTTAATTGGATTAAAACAGACCACCAAGAGGCCCATTAAAAACCCCTAGACTTAGAAACTCTGGTGGCAACCCCTTTGGGTCTCCTCTGTCTTTGGGAAATTTGTACTGTAACTGCCCACCACTCTTCATGTGGTCTACCTCTTCATTCTTCCAAGTGGCGTGACCAAGAACCACGGGCACCGAAGGAAAAGAAATCCTGCAACAACATGTCTTTGCGAGCCTGTTAAGAATGATGTTTTCCGTCATCTGTGGGTCTCTGGATGCAAGTTCTGTTGGCTTTAAGAGCTAGGTGTTTGGGGGGGACATTTCCTAGGTGGGAATCTTAAATGTTGGAACTTCAGATGTGGGGTCCAAACCCATCATTCCTCAGAGAGAAGTTGGGAGTTGGGAGTTCCTCCTAATTGAGGAGTGAAGGGTTTGGATATTGTCTTTAAATATAACCACTAATTATGAAATACTACGATCATATACACTCTAGTTATGCACATCTCATGTATACTATTTTGTGGAATTAAAAAAAAAAAAAACTTTGAGGAGTGCCTCCCTCAGCATGTGACTCTTGATCTCAAAGTCATGAGTTCAAGCCCCACATAGTGTGTAGAGATTATTTAAAGAAATTAAATCTTTAAAAATATAAAAACAGGGGCTCTGGGTGGCACAGCGGTTAAGCGTCTGCCTTCAGCTCAGGGCGTGATCACGGCGTTGTGGGATCGAGCCCCACATCAGGCTCCTCCTCTATGAGCCTGCTTCTTCCTCTCCCACTCCCCCTGCTTGTGTTCCCTCTCTAGCTGGCTGTCTCTATCTCTGTTGAATAAATAAATAAAATCTTTTAAAAAAATAAAAATATAAAAAAAAAACTTCATTTGAAATTCATATATCAAGGCATTACTAAAAAAATAAATTAAAACCACAGACTGGAAAACTGAAGTGTGTGCTTGAAAGCAACACAAGACAAAACAAAAACAAAAATAAAAACTCAAAGGATTTTAGTGAAGTATTAAAATTAGTAGAAATTTCGGTAGGAGAAGAAAGGGATAAAGAAAGGGGGGGTAATCAGAAGGCGGAATGAAGCATGAGAGACTATGGACTCCGAGAAAAAAACTGAGGGCTTCAGAGGGGAGGGGGTGGGGGAATGGGATAGACTGGTGATGGGTAGTAAGGAGGGCACGTATTGCATGGTGCCCTGGGTGTTATACGCAACTAATGAATCATCAAACTTTACATCAAAAACCAGGGATGTACTGTATGGTGACTAACATAATATAATAAAAAA
>NC_048219.1:114593955-114594265 GCF_002007445.2 Ailuropoda melanoleuca
ATAATAAAAAAATATTGTTATAATAAAAAAATAAAAATAAAATTGGTAGAAATTAAAATGATGAATAAAGTGTCAAAATTATCACTCTTCCAATTAGAATGAGAGTATGGACATTGACTTTTGAAGAGGTGGATGAAGATTAATCTTCACTAGTGTCAAATGCAGGTATAAGTAGTCTGAGAGTACTAAGTGAGTGTTTTGCAATATCAGAAATTTTAAGGACATTTATTCTCTCATGCAAAAGAGAACTATAAGGAAAATTTCTTTATTGGACTGCACAGCCTAGAAGTTTACTGTGTGTGTTTCCTGG
>NC_048219.1:114594365-114786954 GCF_002007445.2 Ailuropoda melanoleuca
AGAAAGAAAATGTATCTGTAGAAATTAACTACTAAAGGATTGATCTGAGAGGAAAGGCTATTTTATTTCCAGAGGAGTAAGCAAATAGATCACCTGTAGTTTTATTAAGTAGACACCCGATATATGGATAACTGAAATGATGTTTCCGTCTCTTCTGGTTAAATGGTGCTATGCACATATAATGCAGCTTCTGAATGCTGAGTCCAGAATACACATGGATAACAATATTTGCTGCCATTTGGTAAGGGTTTATTACATGTCACATTAAGTGCTTTGTGATAAAATGAAATTCAAAATCTTAGTTTAGTGTTTGAGATGACTTAGGTCAGCATGAGAATAGCTAGAGAATGATATTTGGGTATTAAGCTTTATATCTAGAATCCGATTACTATAAAGTTACAGTTCTTCCTGCTTACACTTTCTTCTCTCTTAGTCCTTCCTCTTGTCCCTTTGGTACCAACTCTTCTTTCATCCCCTCATTCCTAACAACATACAATCGACACGTTGATTCACTAGCCCTTGTTCCAGCTCCAAATCAGCACAATTGGGTTTTCTCCTCAGCGTTACTGAGGTATAACTGACAGATAAAATTGAAAATTTGTTTTCCACTCCGAGTACAAAAATAAAAGTTTCCAAATCAACGTACCCCCACGTCTCCTTTCATCTTCTACTTCCCTCTTCCTTGTCTTTTGTCAGTAAACGTGAACAGGCCCATCATGCCAGTTCGCATGCCTGACGTGTTCGGGTTTTTTCTGCTGGAGAGCTACACCAATGAACTCTTCCAAAGCTCAGCTTGTGTCTTTAATTTAAATAATAATGTTAGGAAATAAATCCCACCCTGATCCATTTGAGGGAAACACGGCTCCTGCAGCACAGAGGTCTGTCTGGCCAGTCCCAAAGTTCCTCTGCAGGTCTGGAATATATTTAGGCTGTGAGAGTAGCTAGGTCCCCTTGAGCACAGTAAAAGAATGTTTGCAATTAAGCCCTACAATTTATTTACTTATAATTATGCTTGTCTCTGCAAATTGCCTTTTTCTTAGTTTTTCAATGCCTGACCCTAAAGGCATCATGTGCTTTTATAGGCCAAAGTATCTTTTTAAAACCTTTTTTTAAAGATTTTATTTATTTATTCGACAGAGAGATAGAGACAGCCAGCGAGAGAGAGAACACAAGCAGGGGGAGTGGGAGAGGAAGAAGCAGGCTCATAGCAGAGGAGCCTGATGTGGGGCTCGATCCCATAACACCGGGATCACGCCCTGAGCCGAAGGCAGACGCTTAACCGCTGTGCCACCCAGGTGCCCCTAAAACTTTTCAAAAGTGGGTTTATTTATTCTACTAACAAGAACCTACTCATCCAGAGAGAATGAATAAGACAGGAGTAACTGAACTAGTAGAATTCTAGCTAAGAACAGCAATGAAGTTCTAATTTGGCAATGTATCGAAGTGGGGACTTTCTACCACCTTATAGTCTATATTTTTGATATTTTATTTCTTCAGCTTTACCCCTTTTTACAAAATGCCTATAAGAAGAAGGTAACACCTAAGAAGTAAAAGTCAGCATTTATAAAAATCTAAAGTGATTCATTTATTCTTTAGAGCAAAAATCATTATTTATCTGAAATTAGTTGGAAATGACACCAATCATAAATAACAAAGGAGGCATGCTGTATATATTTTCTCTTAACAAAGTAGACAAAAATGAAACCTTTGAAAGCTGAACAGAAACAAAAACTTTATTCCACTTTTCTTCTTAGTATATATGATCCTTTTGATAAATTCACAAAATCACAATCTAAATTCCACTTCAAAAGTGCAGTTTGATTTTAGGTTTACCCATATTTCATGTTGCCCATCTGACACTTTTCTTCTCCTAGTCCTCTTTTTCTCCTTCCCCCACCTCCTCTTCCCTTCCTTTTTTATTTTCTTCCAAGATTCAGAGTCTGTCTGTAAGGATACGCATCTGTGGGTTTGTGTATAAGTTAAAGGGCATGCCTCTTCAGACATCAGCCTTTGGGAATTTCAGGATTCAGGATCAGGTCAGAACCTGGAATTAGTTTGAAAAGACAAAAGAAACTTTTTTGGCTGATAAACAACATTTGAGAACCGTGGAACGTACAGTTCTGCCAAGCATCATAGAACTATGCTAAACTTGATGGACAACTGTTCAGTTCACTGTGCAAAAGAATCGAAGTGTGTAGATTCACTGGTAAAACTTATGAAAGGCTTCTCAGCCAAGAGCTGTTGAGGGCAAACAGAGCAGAGAACAAGACAACAGGGGCTGAATAATACCAAGGCATCATTTCTTTTACATCAGAAAGTGTTCACCATCAGGCCCTAGAAAAGCAGTCAAACTGACCATTTGAGATAGAGATTGTCTATCATCACCACCAACATCAAGCTCTCGGTCTTTGTTTTTATTTATATTTTTATCTTGTTCTTGCCTTCTCTGTTTTAGCAATGTAAGGATTTTTCCCTCGATAACTTCATTTCTAATTTTAACATTCTCTCTTCTTTTCTAAAATGAAAATGCTGTGTATTTCTCATAAAAATGTAGAAAATACCTATGGGAAATCAAAAAAAGAAAACAGATACAAATTGCTACCACATGAAGATAGCCACTTTTAAAAAAAATATTAATTGATGTTTTGACTTGCTCCTTGGTATGTTCTGGGTATTTCTTCCCCAAAACATTGAGATCCTTAAGCATTAGTTGACTTCATCTCAGGTAGAGATTTCATCTACATACATTTCAAAATAACAAACAAAAACAGAAAAACAAGGGAGATGCAAAAGGCAGGAATTTCTATGTGCTTTATTAACATCACATCATACAGAAATAACTAAAGAGAAGCTACAATTAGAAGCAATGAAGGTTTGCAGATTTATTTAGCAGTGAAGAATAAGAGAATTAAAAGCAATGAAGACATATTGATTCAGAAAGAATGTGGTTACCCATCCAACTCTCCATGTCACCTGCAACTGTGCTCAACGTAATCACATGGAAGACGTAGAAGCTAACAGTCAATTGCACCTCCAAAGTGTAAATCTTTATAGCTCCAAAGACATAAAATATCTCAATAGTATATGTGAGGAAGATGAGAATAGCAACTGTACTTCGATACCTACAGAGTATCTGTGCACCTACTTCTGTCCTGGCAAACGAAACAACAGTAATGAAATAATAGCTGGTCCTAGGTTTGTGGGAGATTGGCAGGGAAGAGGTCATAGGTGAAATGGTGTGACAGCTGCACTAGAGTAAAATCTGAAGTGTATCATAGCCATATTCATAAAATGCGTTCATTTGAGGCTTCACTCATTTATATTTAGTGCATTCTGTCTTAAAGATGTCTAGTTCATTCTCTGCATTCGTATGGTCTCTGCCTTAAATGTCATTTCGTCAGAGAATTATATCCTGAATTTTATATTTTCAGGAGACCACCACCACATACCCGTTTACTGTCATGTCATTTGATCTTAATTTCTTCATGGCACTTATCATCTGAAGTTATCTTATTTGGCAAATTGTTTATTTGTTTATCTCTCACCTTTCCCCAAAAGAATATACACCTAATGTCATCAAGGTAGTTGTCTATGTTCTTGATCATTGTGTTACTAGATAAAGAACTTAAAATACTGCCTAGTACACAGCAGGTGTTTGATAAACACTTATAATAGAAACTTAAATAAAACAAAAACAAAAAAAACCAAAACAAATTGGGTGCATGTAAGATCCATAGTGTCACTGATTATTTTGTCTTCTTTCTCTCTTTTTCACTGATCTGAAAGCCATGTGTTAAAATTCCCCCTGTTATTGTGGATTTTTCTTTCAGTTCTATACATTTTTTTCTGTTAAAAATTGAAGAGATTTTATCATAGGCATATGAACTAAGAATTGGGGATTGGAGAAGAGTGTCAGAGGCAAAACAGGCAACAAATATTCAGAAAACTTTTGACCTTAAACCAGTTTACCATCTTTAAGTTCTCTTTCATGTTTGTGTCATCTTTCCCACCTCTTCCTTCTTACACTGTATGTAGAGTCAGGGCTCAAAATTACTCAAAGAACACTTGTTCCAGACTTTCATAGCACTCATATATAGCTAGGAGATCAAAACAAAGACTTCATGCATGTTTCAACTTATCAAATGCAGAGTACAGCAAAAAAAAAAAAAAAGCAAAAAAAAAAAAAGCATGAGAAAGTTGTATCTTTTTTTTTTTCGGTTTCTCTCTTTTTTTCACACAAAAAATAATAACATGGCTAGGAAACCATTGTTGAAACTTGCATTCTGCATCCTTCAAATGAGCATTGTAGTCTGAGGAGGAAAGCAATGTGTTTTCTTTTAACTAACACATGACATAAAATTTCCAGTTGAGTCATGGAAAGAGTGAAAAAGAGGAGAAAAATGAGCCAGACAGTGAGACAGTGCTGAATGCACAGATAATAAGGAAATGGTTTCCTTGGCAACAACAGCACTTTGTAAGGTTTCAGACAAGAGTACAACTGGGTACAAAGTATCTGATTAAAATTTATTGCAGGAGAAGGAAATTGTGCAAATTTAAAAGTACCAGAATATGCACTGTAAATCTAAATGTGATTGCTGAAAATTAATATATATATAATTTTTCTAATTGATTTTGTTTTCTCTGCTTTGGTATAAAGTAGCATTTGGGAGGCCACATTAATCTAGCAAAGAAAGTTTTAAAGTAGCCAAAAGATATTTATGCTTGGTTTGTGACTTAAAAATCAAAATCCATTGACAAAAGCAACAAAGTGTATATATCTTTAAAAAAAAATTGGATCCCTGTTTTGAGATGCCTAATATCTCCTTTAAACTCCATTTCTACAGAGAAGGATAATATTCAGTCTTCGTCATTTTCAACCATCAAGAATAGGAATTATGGGTCATTTTCTATGCATTTAAAAATAATTCATGCTTAGCATTTAGTTTTCAAAGCTAAAATGGGACTACAGGTCATTATGATAAAAACCTATTGTATAAACTCTGACAAACAGAGTCAACTGGTCATTCTGATGGGAATATTCTATTACATACAATGATAGCAACTTAGTATTTCATACTCTTAGGCATTATCCTGCATGTTGCATACTATAAGGACATAAAGAATAAAGGGTTATTGGATCTCTAAAACATTGCCAATTCTGGGGGAGAATTTCAAATGCCTTAAGCTAAAATGAATCATCATAATACTGAAGAAATACTGTTTTATAAGTCTATTTGTGCACAAAATAATGTTTATTATAAAATAATTGTATAAAGATAATTCTTTGTTCTAAGACTTATTTGATTGGCATTGATATGGAGAAACTACACCATTCTGTTCTCATTTACTTCACCTTACATACTGGAGGTAAGCATAGGAACTGGTGAGTGAGCTTTAGTTCATTTTTATCTGCGATTACCACTCAAGTTTTCTGAGAACTCAGCATGCCTAAGATGTTAACTCCTAAAGAAGTAAGAGAATGATATTTCTAAAAGGAAATTAAAGTAAGGGAGCTGTATTAGCTTTTCAGTGTACAAGGTACGCATAGAGACTTTTGCTGAAAAGATGTAGAAAAGCAGAAAGCATTTCTATTTTTTAATTTTGTCCTTAGTTACAGCTAATATTAAGAAACTTAAATAAAAGAAATATATGCCTACACTTAATTTTTAAATTTTAGCTCTTTAGGAAAAATATGCCAGGTCAAAATTTTAGCAAAGGGTCTGCTTTTGACTAATGTAAATGATTCATTCATCCCTAATGATGGGCAAGTTCTAATGAGCAAAAAGCGGGAAATAAAATGTTTTACAGAACAGTATAAGAGTACCCACATTTTCTTTCATTTACTTCTATTTCTGGTAAATTGTATTTAAAATGCCATTGGTAAAAGGACAATGGAATTTCTAATTCCACCTCTTTTATGATTATATTGGCAGATAAAATGCCCTTGCCTTTGGTTCTGAACTTTTACCATTAATTTTTTAGTTTGTTTAAATTCTCATGTTTAAAGACTGTTATTTGAGAGTGAAAAGTACTGTGCTTGGGTAGAATACAAACTTTTTTTTTCCTTTTATGAAATTGGTACAGTGCACAGATCATTATTATCCATGTTAATTGACTTGCCATTGAAAATCTGATGATTTTTATAGAGCTAATTAGTAAGTGCACATTTCTGGTAATTTTCAGCATAATGTCAAATTCATTTTATTAGAACTTTATTTTTTAACAGAACTTTATACTATAGCCTAAATATTTGAATGGATACTTAGAATCTGAAAAAGAAGCCTAGAGCAAGGACTTTGCACTAAAAGAAATTACACACTCCCTAGGGGGAACAGATATGACTGTCAAATTACTTCCACATCTCCGGGACTAGATACAAGTTAATAGTGTACCTAGTCATTAAGGTGTATCTGAAATGCCACTAATTTTATACCTGCACTAATTCACCCAGCTAGATACACTCTTGCACTATGTTTTCTTCCCCATAGGATTATTCTTGAACTGAATCTCATCAACACTAAGATGTGTATTGTTTTCACAGCTATTATCATGTAAGATCATTCCCATCATGGAGGTACACAAAAGTATATACAGACAGGGGTAGAGCCAGAAGGGTCATTAAAAGTCAGTTAAGGAGCTAAGACTCTGGCAGAGCAGAAAGGAGGGACCTATACAACGTGGGGATTATAGGATGATTAATCAGTGGTGATTGGAAGGATGGGTAAGTTAGACAGAGAAGTAAAGTCATAGAAGTGTTAAACTGATGAAATCTGTGTAAAGATGGTGACTGTGATGGCACAAAGGAAGTGACAGATTAAAAAAAAATGATTGAAAACTTAGAAAGCTGACTGGCCTTGTTGAAAGAGTGAATGTAAAGGAAGAAAGACAAATCTAGAGCCAGAATACAATCAGGAAACAAAAATGCAATAATAAAAAGGAAGAGATGTTCTGGGTTCAAGTTTTAATCATCCTACTAACTGTGGACTTTATGTAATTTTCTTAAATTTTCTTAGCCTTAGTACTTCAATTTTAAAAGTTAAAAATAATACTTATTTCATTTGTTAGTTATCAAGACTAAGCAAGATAATATGATATAAATTCCTTAATATGGTATCTGGCAGGTAGGGAGATTATTAATGTAAACCTTATTAATCTACTATTACATTAATAATAATAACTTACTATTAACTTATAACTTAACATTGCTAATATTATTCTTCTGATTTTTTTTAAGATTTTATTTTTAAGTAATCTCTACACCAAATGTGGGGCTCAAACTCACGACTATAAGATCAAAAGTTGCATGCTAGCCAGGTGCCCGTCTTCTGACTTGAACTTAGGTGATTCCCCACCCTGAAAAGATGACAAAGAATCTAAATGAAAACTGGTTGAGGGAAAGAAAATATTCTAAAATTTTTATTTTTAAATAATTATTGAGGATCTTGGAAACTATCCCAAAGTGTTAGGAACAAGAATAAGAAGAGACCTTTCCGTTAATTATTTGAGTTGAGCTGAAACTGGTGCTTCATTTATTCCTATGATGTCCTAGGAAGCACAAAATAGAAATAAATAAATAGATAGATAGATAGATAGATAGATAGATAGATAGATAGATAAAAAAATAAATATATAAATACAATTTTGTAAGCCAAACTGGTCTCTGCCTTTAGTTTGCTACCCCAAATCTGAGTGGTTTTGCTGAGGCTAGTAAGCAGCAAGATTATATAATTTCAAGAGAGAGTATATGATCCTGAAAACCAGGGGAACTTCAGAATATTTACATCAATAAAAGATAAGAAACAAAAATTATAAGAAACACCCACTAGATTAAAAGCTCCATGGGGGCAGAAACTATATCTTATTCTATTTACAGCTAGATACCCTACGAGTCTTGCACCCAATAAGGAGACTTTGAGTGAATGAAATATTATGATTTAATACCAATTTAACTACCGTTTCTTATGAGCTCACTCATGACTACCCAGTTTGTAAGTCACCAAGAGGTGACTCTACATCTGTTCTATTCCAATGTGTATTTTGTCTTTCCACATATGTGTCAGTAACAGAGTCCAATGTTTGGTGAGATTCCAGCATTTTTAATGGTGCTCACAAGACAGAATGTGATCAAAAGATTAATTTTTAGGTTTTATTCACTAACTAGAACATGTTCTTTGGTTTTGAGAAGTAACGTTAAAATTTTTCACTAAAAACTTAGTATTTCTAGGGACCTTAAATTATGTAATAGGTATGCTAATATTATGGGTACCAAAATATATTTTGAAATCTGAACCCTCTAACTAGAGGAATTTTACCTTGATCTAAACTATACTATTTCCTGGGGCGCCTGGGTGGCACAGCGGTTAAGCGTCTGCCTTCGGCTCAGGGCGTGATCCCGGCGTTATGGGATCGAGCCCCACGTCAGGCTCCTCTGCTATGAGCCTGCTTCTTCCTCTCCCACTCCCCCTGCTTGTGTTCCCTCTCTCGCTGGCTGTCTCTATCTCTGTTGAATAAATAATAAAATCTTAAAAAAAAAAAAAAACTATACTATTTCCTAAGCCCCTATTTTTATTAATTAACTTAAAATATCTTTGAAAGATAGAGGATACTTTTGGCCTACATTAAATTCAGAGATATTTTCTATTAGTTTTCCAGATAAATAAAACTGTCTGTCTGAAATTCAGTTCTAATGAAACACTCTACTCAAGGGCTTTGTGAAAGTAACTCTATTTATAACATGTCCTTCTGGAAATTGAAGGCAACCTCTGAATGGCACAAAGCTTCAAAAAGTATTGTTAAATGCTTCTTTGTCATTGTTAAATAAATATTGGTAGGCACCTGTATTTTCCGAGGAACCTTCAGAATTAGTATACATAAATATCAGGAATTCAATCCTAACCACACAATGGATTTAAGGATGTCTCAAAGCTAATATAGGTAAAATAAGTTATTTTCCTTTTATATATATGAGTTTTCTAAAGCCAGCATATAAAAGTGGATTTGTATTAATTTTTGGAGGCAACAGAAATATATGTTTTGGCTTCTCAGTAGGTTCCACAATTTCTTCTGTGTCTAAGTTGATGCTGAAAATAAACCATGTGTTTTAAATGCTCAATCTATAAATCTCACTTTCCTAAAACAATAGTAGACCTTTTTATCTAGAGTCTTTGATATTAGCTTAATGACCCTTCATTTTTCGTAAGTTCACGTTTAGGATCATTCTCTCCATTAAAAGCCAAAATAGACATGACATGAAACCACATTATATGCCTTGGGTATTTGCCAACTGTTAGGGGTTTTGTTTTCTTTTGTTTTGTTTGTTTTTTTAAATTTTCCTCAGTAACTCTGCTCTTTCAACACACAGTGACAACTGAATGTGGATAGCACAATTCTTTTCTTAAGTGTTTTAGTATTCTTACTCATTGTTTTGTTTTACATTATTTTATTGATAAATATACTAAGCTTAGGGAACAACTTATCTTTGCAGTCTCATCAATTTAAAAGCTACATTTGATTTAATTAATAGGAGGATTTTATGGGAAAAGCTTTTATCGATGGGCATTGGTTTAAGATATCTTGGCCTTTGAGAACGATGCACTATAATAATTGGTCTAAGATCATGTTAGAGAGGGCAGGTCACTTTATATTCTCTCCCAACTAATAGAGGAGTCAGGTGAGGTTGCTTCCTGACACGGCTACTATTTCATTATTTTGGCTGATATTACTGACCTGAAGAAGCTATTTCCAGTATTACTTGGACCCAGCAGATACAGTCACTGACAAGCACAGTGTAAATATAGAAAACAAGCCAGTTTCTTCGTATCTGGACTTCAATTTACCATTAATTTTCCACTCTTGATTACATGATAAATCACATCTATCAAATCCATTGTGTTGTCTAAAAAATAGATAGGTAATTGTGTATAGTCATCAGGGTAATTATTGTTCTGGATGTAGGGAAGCTATAGTCTACCTAAGGTTTAGAAACAGTGAGCTTTTGGCCAAATAATTTTATGCAGTGATTCTCAACTTGCACTGCATACTCTAGTCACTAGAGCATCTTAACAAATCCGAATGAGCACAATTGATTTCCACTGCCAGAATTTTATACTTCTATGATTTATTTTCAGAAAATAAAATATTCCAGATATAATCTTGATACATATGGTTTTGGGGTTTTGTTTTTGTTTTTTTGCAAATAGGCAGTAGCACATTTAACCTAATATTGAAAAGTTAAGAATAAATATTTAATTTAATCCATATAATTTTTTAATAAGATGCGTTTCCATTTTTAGGTGATTTTGAAGCTGTAGACACTTTCCTTAAAGGCATTTTGTATCCTCATTTTCTTCTTTAATGAAGTCTGTATAATCTAATCTAAAAAACAAAAAGAATCAAGTCTAATCTTGATTCTTTTAGAGGGTATAGACTCCTGATTCCTTTACCTTTTCTGTTAAAAATATACCTCTAAATGAAGATATAAATGCATTTTCCAAATCATTACCTAAAAGTATTTTAAAAAGTTTCATTAGTTGGTTATTACATAATATACACCTTTTTACTATTATTCCATTGTGTTTCTGAGTCTTTTAATTAACAAATTACGATCAGGAGGAATTATCAGTCTACACCTCTTCTACCTGCAATATAGTAGGGAAGATAAGCACTAATAATCTTACATATATTATTACTGTGTTTAACAGATGAGGAGAAGATAGTCTTGGACTCCAGGGATCTTAAAACTTAATAATAGTAGACATAGATGTTGCCACTCCAGAAAATGAAAGAAAATCTTTAATTAACCAGGTAATTAAATTACGTGAAGGAGGGATAAAATGTAGAAATTTTTAGTCTCAGAAAATGGAGACGAGCAGAGGGAAATTTACATATAATTTACATATATCTAGGGATTCCTGGGTGGCTCAGTTGGTTAAACTTCCAACTCTGGATTTTGGCTCAAGTCATGACCTCAGGTTCGTGAGATCAAGCCTCTCATCGGGCTCAGCACTGGGCATGGAGCCTGCTTAAAATTCTCTTTATGCCCCTACCCTCTCCCTCTCCCTCTCTTAAAAAGAATTTGCACATATCTGATTTAACTTCTCATGCCTTTGAATCTCTGACACGTGAACCTATATATGTCGTCCTGATCTTGTTATTTCTGGCTGTACCTTTTCCCCTCCCTGTATCTAGCTATGAGCTTTGCATAGGGTATGCATCTCAAGCTGCCTTTTGGTGGTTCCAAAATCTCTTTAACTCCTGCTGAATTTGCACAAATCATTGAAGTTGACCAAAAAAGTCAAGTTGAGAATCATATTTTCACAGTTTACACCAAGCAAATTCCTTTAAAGTTGAAAATGAAACATATATGATTGAATTAATGTGGAATCAGAAGCTATTAGAATCTCATCTCCAATGTAGAAGAAGGAGCTGAACATAGACACATTCCATCTTCACCTGATAGAGAAATTTAAGACCCTCTGGAGATGAAAATGTCTTTGCCTGTTTGTCAATATCTTTTTGTCCTGTGCTTGTCTGCTAGGTTCATTTTATCAATTACTATCAAGCTATTCTTTAAACTTCTATTTCACACAATCATAAATTTTTGAGACTAAGAAAAACCTCCAGAGTCTGTCTTATTTCTCCCTCTCTCGCCAAGAGGATTTTCTCCTCACAATCATAGGCTGCAAAAAAACCCAAACAAACCAAAACAAAAGTTACTTTCAGGTAAGTGTCCCGCATATACCAGAACCAGATACCATGTCACTCCTTATTTCCAGTCTTTAACAGAAAAACGTCATACTTATATCTTCTTGAGAATCTACCTTTTGATACAAATTTATTTTGTGTCACATGAACTCACAGTTTTACCCTGATTTCACTTTGATTCTATTATTTTATTATTTTTATTTAATCTTTTTGTATACGTATTTTCTTTCTACTTCATTTTAACCAGTTTGCCTTTAGATTTTTCCTCCTTACAGTGCCCACCAATGAAGAATCTAGAAAGCTCTTCATCTATTGCTATTTGTAACCTAGAAATAACATATTGTCTCAAAATATAAAAGGACTTAAGCTTAAATTACCTATATCTATATTGTTTATCTGTTCTAAAATTTTATATTTTATACTTGGTTCTATTGTCTTCACTTTTTTAACTGTCCATTCAATTAGCACTTATTAATTCCCTGCTAATTGATGACATTGCACTATGGGTTGAAAGCATAGAACAATTAACCCTCAGGAACTTTACAATCATGGCCCCAAATGTCAATATGCCACAAGCATCCATCAATTTAATTTGATTTAAAATTGCCTTTTGCTGGTTACTTGAATACATCAACAGTTAATGGTTCCCTTCAGTGAGCTAATGTGAATAGTTATTATCCTGTAAGTATTATTCCTGAGGTGAGAGAAAATGTGAGCTCTTATCACAGATACCCTCACCACCCCTGTCCACAACCTTCTGAAGACCTGACCCTACACATATTTGAAAGATATTTTACCATCCCCTCTAGGAGATAAGAAGTTAAATTTGATTACAGTAAATCCAAAATTATAGCTTTTGGGAAAGAATCACATACTAAATCCAGGTTTATAGATAACCATAAAATTGAAAAAGTTGGTACTTAGACCAAAGTTAGAACTGACTTTTAATACCAAGTTATTGAGCAGCCCATTTTGAGCAGCCCATTTGGATTAAGGGGAAAGTGAAACATTTCACTCATAGTTTGCTATCTTCTTTTGAAGCTTGGCGACTTTTTTTTCCATCTATTTCTTCTTGAAAGCTGTTACAAAATAACTTCATTGTAAAATGTGTTACATGTAAAGTTGGCCAAGATAATAAAAATACTTAAATGTAATTCATAGTCATTTTTCAAATGCACCATCACTAATCTAATATTCCACAGATTACCAATAGCATAAGTAAAATCTGGTCAGCCAAAATTTCTATTGTTTTCCATCATATTGAATATGCACATCACAATAAGGCTTATTTTGTTCTTATTAATGTTATTAAAATTTTATTTTGAATATACTTTATTTCTGAGGTGTGAATTCTTTCCCTTTCCAATGGATATTAATATTCTGTGGGAAACAAGTAAGCAATGCTTAAAATGCACTTAATAATGAACCAAAATTCTGGAGAAGAAATCATTTTCCAGAGGAGAAAGTAAGAGGGAATGTTGAATTTTCCATCAAACAGCTCATTTAAAAATTTTCTATCTGCTGGACCTAACCTCTTTGAAAACTACATCTTCTTTCATTCATCTTCTACTTTTCTTTCTGTTGTCACTTTCTTGCATCTCCATCTCAATCGTCATCTTAGCCAGCACTAATCATTCCGCTTATCATCTGAACACTGTTCCCATTGCTTTCATGTATTATTTGATTTACTATTCATATCTACACAAGGTAGATACTATTACTACTCTCCTTTGCACAGAATAGAAAAGTATATAGAGATTTACAGTTTTTCTTCCCACCTCTCTATTTCCTGAAAACCCTCAGTCATTTTAGAATAGATGAACTTTGCTCAAGCTTTTCTTGAACAAAAACAATTAACTTAGGATTTGAAATGCAAAGTTGTTAATGGATATGAACACAATTTATGCATCCCTCCCTCCTTATTATGCAAGTATGAATCTGGCGCTCATCTGAATAAGTTCAAGAACTCAGTGCTTCAGCTCACTCAGAAAAATGATCAGACCAGATCCTCTCTGGCATAAAAATTCATTCATGCTAATCAAATATATAAAAATATCTCTGATACATCAAAGTGTCAATGTATTAATTTGCAATGAGAAATTTAATTTCGTGAGATACAGTGATATTTGTACTGACTAGAGTAAAGATGAGGGCTAGTCTTATCCTTGAATAGCAAGGAAGGAGGGATGTATAAGTTATATTCCTATCTTATTAACACCCACACCATGTTCAGTCTCCCCTGGAGACTCATCCTAGGCACCCAGCTGCCCTTTTATTAAATAATTTACTATTTATTATCTCCTATGGCCCCAACCTGCTTTCCATGCCTATTCTCATGTTCCTTAAAATATCTCTATGCCATCATTCCAATTAGCTTATATCTTCAAAGTAACTTTTATTTTTCTTTGTTTCCTTTCTTCCTTCTATCTCTTTTCCCATCAAGGTAAGACTTACTTTCTATTTTTCTGTATCTGCTCTAATGTCTTTTGATTTCCATTCCTAATGTTATCACTCTGATCAGAAATGTCACTATATCCTGAGTAGAAAGTTATAATAGTCCCTCAATTGGAATATCCAATAAATTGTCTCTATTGCCACAAGATTCTTTTTCTTAAAGTATAACTCAAATAACATTGTTTATCTTCACAGTCTCCCTCATTACCTACTGAATGAATGAATATATTTTTTAAAAACCCCATAGTTGAACATTCAAGAACATTCAGTACCTTACTAATCTCCTTCATATGCCACTCATGGCTCTCTTAATTAACTCTACATTTTTTTGATCTACTAATTCTGTTCCTTTTCCTAGAGTAATTTCCCTTCCTATCTCTTGTCTACTAAAATTTTTATCATTCTAGAAGACCATTTAAATGTCACCTCCTCCATGCAGTCTTCTGGAACTTCAGTAGAAGGATATCATTTATCCCTCCTTTGACTTCTCAGAGGACTACATTTTTACCTTGCTCAAACATTATTATTCTTTCTTACATTAGAGAGACTTTGGAATCATTTATGTTTCTAATAGGCCACTAGATCACATCTTCTAAAGATCAAGGACTATATCTTATTCATTTTTGTTTCCCTATATTATTTACTTACTAAGTAAGTGCTTAATAAAAGAGTTTCCCATTTTAAATTAAATAGATCAAAGTGAAGCACTTGGAGCCCCTACTTTTTGTTTTATTTTATCCTGGAACTTTATTTCTCTGACATTTCTACCAAAAGGTTTATATTTTCTGTTTCAGCATAATTTCCCACAAGATGAACAGCTTCAACCTATATATGAAAAGTTGTAGGCAGCAGTTCCTGTCCAGATGGTATTTCATTGTCTTCAGTAATATTGAGTCTAATAGGATTATCTTTACTAGATGGGTGCTATAAGAGTATGTAGTTTAAATGGAAAATTAGTCATTTATTTAGTCATTATTTATTTTATACAGTTGAAGAATATTATCAGTAATGGTTCTTCTCAGTTTTCCCTTAAGATACTTTTAGTGTTCAAGTAATTTTAAGATTAAATTTAGTTACCCTTTCACTCAGACACCATGGGCTCTTTGGAATGGTTTTTGTTTTTTGGGTTTTTTTGTTTTATGTTTTTGTTTTTGTTTTTGTTTTTGTTTTTGATGGGTTCAGTGTAGTGGATGTCCTTTGTAGTTTTCCAAGTCAACATTTGGTAAGAGAAATTGCTGAGCAGACAGCATATGTAAGGAACTAAGATGTGCAAACTCTACACTGGGCTTCTAAGTGCTTATGGTTTCCACTCAGATATAGTGCAATTTCACCAATGACCTCGGAAAAGCAGAGTGGATATTTGGCATATTCCTTTCCAATCTGTTTCAGCATATTTTATTCAGGGTATGGATAATTTTTGAATTTTTTTGTTAAAGAGATGAAATCTCACTGTACACAGAGGGAATTATAACATGTCAGCTAATTTAAAAAGATGTCAAACTAATAAGAGCACCCTTTATTACAAACACATATGGAAAAAATCTTGAAAATGTAATTTCTTTCCATTCTCTTAAACCAATTAGTCATTTCTCTCCTAGAAGAATCTTGATTATATGTGTTGAAAACCCCTTAGGACTCCTCCAATATGGTATACTTTATTCATCTAAGTATATTTTCTATATATATCTACTAAAATAAAATTTGGGGCTTATATTATACTTATTTTTCTCCATTTTTTTGAAAAGATAGACAATAAACCCATGTCAAATTTTGTTGATTATTTTTTTTGAGTTTTCTTTTGATTTAATCAGACATAGAATTCATAGTCTCTCTCTCTCTCTCTCTTTCTCTCTCTTTAGGTTTTAGGACCTCATGATAAATTTAAAGTGCTGCTGAAAGTCAAGATAAGTTAGAAAATGACAGTCAGTCTCATAGTAAGTCTCCAGTTTTCTCTCTGGCGTAGCTAGCTGCATGAGCTAGCACACATCCTTTCCTCCATGGTCAAACATGTAGCAAAATTTATGCACTTTAAGTTTTTATGAGGTTCAACTGAAATATTGCATCCAAATAATAAGCCTATGTACTACACAAAGTCAGGTGGAGGCAGCAAGTTGAATTGTAAAATAGAAGAGAATAAAAGGTAAGTAGTTGAGAGGGAGTAGATAGAACATGTCCAGTAAATAATTATCTTCTCAATTAAATATGCAACATGATGTTTCTAAATAAATCTTTCCTATACCTGGTTTCTTTTGGAGGTCAGTCAATGAAGGTCAATAGAGGTCAATCAGTCATCAGCATGTAAATACTGATAATGATACTGATTGATGATGGATGGAGCATATAGTTAAAGCTCATGTAAAGGCTGGAATAACTAATAGGATGATGGAGAGAAAGTAAATATTGGGAATATTCAGGAGGTCCTTCTAGTTCTGAAAGCACTCCCTAAAATTTTTGGAAATTTATATTTCCTTTAAACTCAGGATCTTATAGAGCTTAGAAAAAAAATATCAAAAAGGTATAAGTCACAGTAACAAATAAAGAGCTTATAAAAAATTATATTCAATGGCAAATTCCAAACAAATGTAGCTATATTATTCTCTGGATCCTAATTGTGAAAATATTTCTAAAGCAAGGAGTGACTTCTTTTCATTCTGTTGTCTCCCCCCAAGCATGAATCAATTACTTGTTATAATTGTCATCAGTATTCACACAAATATCTTTAGTTTCCAGCTGCAGTTAATCAAAAGTTAATATTTTAAGTAGAAGTCTTTCTGCATCATCTCAACATAGATTGAAACATATCTCTGCTACTACTACTGAGTAACTTTTTTTGCTTTTAGTAGTCAGACTAATTCCCACCCCCCCCCAAAAAAAAGTGGATTCCATAAGATGGAAGCAAATAATGTTTTCAAATATGAGCATACTGGACAAACTTCCTTGCTTGTGAATTGTACCAAGGGGAAGCCTGTTACAAGCTTTCCAGGCTTACACAGGTAGGCAAATACCTTTTGGAATGACTGCTGTATACAACACTGTCCTCCATTACTGTTCTCCCTTCTTTTCCCATGGTTATTCTCCACCAGCAACTACTTTAGGCTACAGCACCCAGGATCCAAATTAAATAATCTACAAGGTGACATTTTTTTCCCATGGCCTTATTGTGTCATGCACACCAGTTAATGGTTGTAAATAGAGTGATGGTGCAGAGCCTTATTTTGTGTATAAATGAAGGATGCATAAAATCACTATGCAGTGTAAGGGATAAAACCAAAGATACTGAGTAAGTCACTGGAATATTTAGAAATGGGATTTAGGCATATATGTAAAAGCAAAAGGAAATAGGAGAAAAAAGGACAAACCTACAGAATGTCATGATGGAGAAAGTCAAGGCAGTACAAGTTTTAGCCATTTTTCTTTATAAATATGTTGGAATGGTTTTATAAGGTGATGCATCTTAGTTGAGAAGAATTTCAAGAATGTTCTCTAAATATTTTTCTTAAGCAAAATTAACTTAGTTTTGTTTTCTTTTAACATGTTTTTTCCAATTGTAGCTTCAAATATCATATTCAGGTAGTATTTGTAATTTGAATTTAAAGGTTACCATGTGGTTGGTGGAGCTGAGATAAAGCCATCAAAAACAGGATATTTCTATTGAGTTCTACCTGCACTGCAATGGTGTGTGGAGTGACAGTATCAAAAAGAACAGTTGTAGTATTATAAAATATGAAAAATTATGCATATTTTACAGAACATCCAAAAATCATCTTTAAAAAATGAATTGCTGAGTTGTATTTGTTCTGTGGTGCTTTACATCTGATCCGTTTGAAGCTAATGCTTCAAAGGGATCCCCCAGTCTCCTTTACATCCACACATTGCTGAAGACTATTTTTTGGCACTTTTCCAGATATTGTGCTTACCTTTCAATTTTAAATTTTGTTTTGAAAATTTACACAATGTTGAAGGAGGCATTTAAATTCAAACTATTGTATTGGGATATTTGGAGGAAAACTGTAATTGCATTTTTTATGCTATCTTTTCCTTTGACATCTTAGGAAAATCCATGTCTCTGATGCAGTCCACATACTGCAAGAATGGTATGCCTTCTCAGTAATTTATCACTTTCTGTATGATGGAAAGCCTCATTTTCTGAAAGAAATATCAGAAAAGTGAAGGAAGGCACTTTGTACATTATTTTATCATTTTACCAAGAACAAAAAGAATGGTTTAATACTTCCTGTAATTCCACTTTTTCCTTCTGCATACAAAGTAAGTTGCACAAGTTCAAGGTTAACAGATCCTAATTGAAATGCTAAAAGACAAATATAGTGTAATTATCCAGTTTGAAGTTTAACATTTTTGAAGATATTTCAATGTGAAAAAATCTGTTCAGAGACTTCTTAACACATGTCATATTATAGAAAGAAATGAGTACTGATTTTTCTAGATATTTTCAGTGCCTAACAAAATATGGTATTTTATCTTGACTTTGTAACCAAGCACCATATTTTTTAACAGATGCCATTTCTCTTCTGATTACTGTATGCCTTTATGAATTACCTCAGTTGGAAAGGAGGGGGAAAAGCTTTTCATCAAAAAATAAATCTATGCACCTGAAATACACTGTGTTCTGAAAATAATAAAGAAAATGTACACAAACAATAATTTATCTTTGCCAATTTGAAAAATCATCAAATCTTTAGAGCCAAAATACTGAGTTCTTGGGAGATACCATAAAACCATTAGAACAGTATATTTATACTTCTAAAGGTGGTATTCTTCTACCCCAATAAAATCTTTCCATATATGCAAACAATAATGGCAAAATGTAAATTGAGTTATCTATAAAATATTATGTTTTTATTATAGCATTGCGAAAAAGATGTTATGGGCTACAATGCTGTTAGAAAGTGCTATCATGTTGTACATACCAAGGCTTCTAATTAGACTTGTCAATCACTGATTGATTACCACCATAAGATGAAAGAGAAATTGCATCCCAGCAATTCTATTATCTTAAGGGTACAAAATGCAATGTTCTGCTCTCAGCTGTCAGCAAGATTTCACTGAATGAAGGTCTGTTCTATCACTGCAGGCTGTTCAAAGGCCCTTCTGAGAACCTGGATGGAACATTAAGCTCTAGAAATATTGCTACTCAAAACAAAATACATAGTAGATTGAAACTGACTAAATTTTAATTGATGAATGAGAAATCACATGACATTGCCACTTCACGTTCTGTAAATTTAGGAAAATATGGTCCTTACAAACATGCAAAATTTCCCTAAGTGTTTCCATACTTCATATGGTTCTCTTCTCATCCCTCCCCACCTCTCCCTCCCTGTTGACTCTCTTTCTCCATGTGTAAACACTTCCACTTCTGTGAAAAGACACATGTGTTTCATATACTGAACTTTGCTTTTTGGCTTTTTAGAATTTTTAAATATTCAGTGGATATTTATATTTCTACATATATTCTAACAACATAAGTATTCTTTTTCTCCTTTCCCTAAGGACAAAATATTGTCAAGTCAATAATTATTTAATAATTGATAATCCCAAATTAATTATTAAATATTGTTTTTCATCCCAAAACATACTCTTTGGGGATTACAAACTTTCCAGTGGCATTGTTTTAGGTGTACCTTTCAAATTCCAAAGTCAAGAATATGGTTTAGGAGAAGTATGTGGTTTAGGAACTCTATAGCTGTGATAGCTGCTAGCTGCTGTAGTTTCAAATATTTGGGGGGAAAAAACCAAATAACTGATTTGGAATGTGGAAGAAAAGCTTTAAGCTAGAGACTTATTTTGAAATTAACTTTTTTGTTTTCAGCCTTTCCAATAAGGCATACTGGATGACATCCTAGTTACTATTGCTGTGAAACAAACCACCCAAAACTGGGAGTGGAAAACAACACTATTTTCTTACACTCAAGGATTCTTTAGGCCAAGAAATAGGACGAAGCACTGCTTCACAGTGTCTGGGCTCACCTGAGAAGTTTGAACAGCAGGGGATTGGAGTTAGCTAGAACTTTCTTCTCATGCCTTCCTTGCAACAGGGATGAGATGACTCAAAGATAGGCATAGCCTGATCTGTCAACCGGAACACCTACAAAGAGGCTTTCTGCGTGGCTTGCTATTCTCACAGTATAATGGCTGGATTCCAAGAACGAATGTGATATGAGTGAGCGTGAGGATATGGAAGAAGCTATATGAGTTTGCATAAACTAACCCCAGTCACAGAGGATCACTTCTGCTGGGCTCAGTTAGTTGAAGCAAATGTAAACCTCACCAATACACAAGGCAGGGGGACATAGAACGACCTCTTCTGGAAGGAGATGCAAGTAATTTACCACTATTGAAAAAGCCAACAACATTTCATCTGGCCACAAATTATTTATATTTATCACATCTACAAAATAAATCAGCCTCTCCCAAGAATCTCAAAATGTCTAAACTTTTTATGGAATTGGTTTCAAATTCAAGAGCCAGGATCCAGTCATTTAAATATGGCCCAGGTAGAGGTGATGGTCCTCAGTGTGATCCCTCTAGCATAGACCAGGAGTTTAGTTTCTCTTGGTCTTACAGCTGGTGAACTAAAGAAATGTGTTATTTTGCTTCACACACCCAAAGTACAATAGTGAGGTAGGCACAGGCTAACTGCAAATGGCACTCCAGCTAGGAGACAGATGTGGGGAAGGGAGAAGCGGAGGGACAGGAAGTACACAGCAGTCACTGTCCCACTGCATTTCTAAGATCCAGCCAGTATGAGTTGCCAGGTTCTGGATTAGAGCCCAGTCCTATCCCCTGGCTCGTGGCTATGGAATTCTCCACGGCTGTGAGCTCCACCCTCCAGGCCCTTGTTCTCTCCTCTGTGGTCTGTCTTTTTCTGTGAAAGGCAGCCCATATCTGTGCTGTGTAACTGTTTCAACCTGAATCCTGCCTGGAAAAATAGGGAGTTCAAAGCCCTTTTTTTTTCCCATTTTTCTCTGTCTCTTACCATCCAAGCTGCTATAAAAATCTTTAAATGTTATGGTTTTTGTGTGCCGATTTATCATTCATTTCATTAGACAAAAGCCACACGTACAAATCTTTCTCTCTTGCACTTGCTGTGAAGGTGCTATGAGGAAAACAACAACAACAGCAACAACAACCCTAAGAGTCTTAGAACCCTTGGTGTTAAACAAAACAGGTCTGAGAGAGACTTTATACCCTGAAAGCATTTATGATGCACATCTTAAGTCTTTCAAAAGTCTTACAAAGTATGTTATAGTCATCCATTGTTTAATTTTTAGCCTGAAACCATACTTTGCTGTTGCATCTTGGATTTGCTTTGAGGCCTTTCACTACTTGAAAATATTTTGCTAGCAATAGTGGGTGCAGTAGCCATCTAAACATGCCACTCAGATATCTTGCTAGGTGAAGCCCATTGACAGACAATCCCAGCTGCTGCACTCAGAATCTACTACGTAAGGAAAAAGCCCATGTTTCCCATGGGCTGTTCTCAGCAACTAAGTGTGGCAAGGGCACTAAATTAAGCACATTCTTCTGAAAGGAAAGACTCCCCTGACAGGTGACTTTGGCTTGAGGACTCCTTATCTGCCTAGTAGAAATTTCTTAGAATTGCAATGTAGTTGGGTAATCTGCCTATCCAACACTTTTTCTCTCCTTCACAGTGGAGAGACCTGCATCACAATCAGATGGTTTTTTTCCCACCAAGTCTGGCTTCCCCACTCTTCCCTCACAGTATTTACTTGAGTAAATCTCTTGCACATTTGATCCCTAGAGTAACTGGCTTAACACACATGATACTGAAAGTAAGAATTTCACAGTGGAGAAGGCCAGGTAGAAAACTCTGAAACTGTCTCCCTAAAAACAACATCGTATCCTGGAGTGACTAGAGTTTTGAATTAATGACCTAAAAGATGCAAGGATGAGGGTTTTATTATATATAACCTCCATGTAATTCACAAATATGACCCCTGCAAAAATTTGATAGATTGTGAATAATGACTATAGACTAGTGAAGGCTTAACCAAGTAGTAACCCAGATCATAGCTGCTGTGCCAGATGTGATATCATTGCAAGAACAAATTAGCAAGACTTCAGGTACACTGCATGTGACCACTAATTTGACAACTGCTTAGATTCAGATTAGAAAGGTCTATCAAACAGTTTGTATTCATGTCGGTTAGACAGCAACATTCATTTACAGTTTGCCTCAAGACTATGTTAATACTCTTATTTTCTACCATAATTATAGTCTGAAGATATCAGTTCTGCCTGGACATCCCAAAGAACATTACACAGATCATTACGTGGATTATATTACACTAGTGGACAAAATGAGTAAGAGGTGGCTGGCGGCCTAGAGGCCACATAAAGACCCATGAGCCACAGAAGCTGAGAGATAAATGGTACGAAATTCAGAAACCTACCATTTCAGTTAAATTTTTAGAGGTCTTCAGAGACATGCCAGGATACTTCTTTCAAAATAAAAGATGCATTGCTGCATCATATGTGCTCCACCACAAAGAATCACAGCATTTGGTAATAAGTCCCTTTGGATTCTGGAGACAACATATGTCAGGCTTAGGAATACTGCTTCACTCCATCTACAGAACAACATGGAAGACTTTAACTTTTCATGGGGCCTGCAGTCATCTCTGTAACCTGTAGTGTGACTTCAGTTTTCCTGGAACAGAGGGACATGAGACTTTTGATTCTAAAACCAAGAAAGTACTAGACAAACCAATGTGGTTGGTCACCCTAGTTGGGGCATAAAACCTGGCACTACGACACTACACTGTTGTAGGCATAAGCAGTGGGAAAAATGTAGGATAGAGCTCAAGGTAAGCCCCAGTGAAAGAATAAAAACGCAGACCCCTGGAATTATGGAAAAAGGCCATGCCATTTCCAGCAGAGAATCATACCCCATATGAGAGTGAGAGGAGTTTAGAATGGATAGCAGAGGAGGGAGAGGATGATGCTGATGGCTCCAAGATAAGCTACTGTGGTGGGGGCTATCGTTCATCTTGATAACCCACCCCCTTCTGAGTTTATTCTCACGAAAAGAGGTCCCAGGGAACCAAAGAGAAGCTGCTCTTCGCACACATACAGAGAAGTATACTGTGCAGTATAAGCAGTGAACTGTGGTTGCTCAGAAAATGCATAACCCAGATTTCTTGTCTCAGGGAGTCTAATTGACAGATGACCGCCATCTGTCTGTACCACTATTTTTGTACCACAGTCTTAATTCCCAGCAACTTTGGCCTGGCTAAAATTTCTTAGAACTGCACTATAGTCTAAGATTCTGTCTATATGGTCTTCTTTCCTTTCCTCTCTCCTTTACAGGTGTCATGGCTGCATCATGGTCTACCGCCTCTCCCTTCCTCCCTCCCTAGGCTCCCTCCTCTTTTTACCTTACAGCTATTTCAACCCCCCCACCATAAGTCTATTACGGTCTAATCTTGTTTTGATATCCGCTTCTTGGAGGACCCAAACTAATGCACTGGGGATGAGTTGTTGCATTTTAAAACCAGAAAATCCTGGGGCGCCTGGGTGGCTCAGTCGTTAAGCATCTGCCTTTGGCTCAGGGTGTGATCCTGGAGTCCTGGGATCCAGCCGTGCATCGGGCTCCTCCGCTGGGAGCCTGCTTCTTCCTCTCCCACTCCCCCTGCTTGTGTTCCCTCTCTCACTGGCTGTCTTTCTGTCAAATAAATAAATAAAATCTTTTTAAAAAAATAAAAATAAAACCAGAAAATCCTGATTCTCATAGTTTCTCTATGTTCTACTTGAAAAACTAAATAAGTTCTCTTTAGCTCATCACTCTCTGTTCTCATCTTATGGTGCATAGTTACAGAATATAACTGACACTTTGAACATGTTGTCTAAAAAATCTCCTTAACCAGATCTACCAGGTCATTAGGTACTTTGTTTTCCATGTTACTGCTGGTGCCAGTTGTGCTTAGTTCCTCATCACTGTGTAACAGGTATCTATTTTCCTCTAGCTTCCAATAACAGCTTCCTTACTTATTTTTAAGTCTTCCCAATGGCCTCCTCAAGGTCTATTGAAGCATCTTCCATGACCCGGTTCCAAGGCTGATAACACATGTTTTCAATTTTCTCTTTATATTTTAAATTTTTGTGTTTTGTGTTTTATTTTTGTTTGATGACTTCAGCCCACCTCAAGATACCACATTCCATTTCAATTGTTATTGCTGCATAAGAACCCATTTCAAACTAAGGGCATACAACAAATACTCTATATGTTTATGCATTCACTTTTGCTTTTCCCTTACATTCAAAGTAGATCTAAAACTACTCAATATTAAAGGGGGAGTGCATAGACCCTACTGCTCAATAGGAAAAGTGCCAACAAATTTGGATCCACTTATTTAAATGTCCATAGATAATATTTATCAACTGATTACCATTTTGAAAATGTGTATATTAATGAAAGGAAATGCGTGAAGCTAACTAACAGCCTAGGGAGAAATTTCAGAAATACAAAAGTTATGCACTATCCGTTCCTATACTTAAGATTCTTCTTTCTATCACGTGCTACTATTCCCCTTTCAGTGCAGAAAAGCAATTGTTTTTAAAACTGGTTCTCTACTATCAGGGACATGTTTTTTTCTCTACTAATGAGCCTACAGCATTTCCCCTTATGCTAACTCAAATCCAAATTTTTCAAACTTCCCTTGTCTCTGCCTTAAAATTTGATTTTATCTTCCTTTTCTTAACACCAGTCCTCTTTTCTAGAGAGTTCAGTCCTTCCTAAATGCCTTCATAATGCCTAAGTGAAATGGATTTTGTCTTTCTTCTCCATCAATTCAAAGCTCATGTTTTTGCTATGATAAATGGTTAAAACCCTAACTTTTCCCAAAAGATTGTCCTAACCCACCATTTCACAGATCTTTCTCTCTGAATTTCTAAGTCTCCATGGCATGCATGTTTTCTAATCATATACCCTGTTAGCTAAATGAGAATGAGATACTCATTCCTATTAATTTTGTGTTATTTAAAATCTATTCCTGTATTAATAAATTAATTCTGTTTTGTTGGGCATTTTTGTGTATTTGATTTTTTTTTTCTTCCTAATTCATGGTGTTGATCTTCCTCAGATGTTTGCTGCTCATTAGTTGTGTGCTTTAGTTTGGGAACAGAATTCTCCCATTTGCATTTTGTGCTGTGTGACCTGCCTTGTGGACTATGACATCCTAGTTGGGTCCTTAGCTTATTGCTGTTGTGGTAAATTTCAGTTGGATGCCTTTAAAAAAATGTTGCACAAATTCAGTGCCTCTGAGAATTCCTCTTTATTTTGGTCAAGACTAAATGCTCATTAACCAGTTTTTACATTTCTTTTCTTGTAATTTTTGTAGATTGGAGATGGCAAGTAGTGATTTCAATGTGTGACCCATCTGCCATTTTTTTAGTGAATTTTTCCACTGTATACTTTATGTTATTTTCTACATACTTGACAAGGATTATATATTCATCATCTTGGCTTTCACAGTAGCTAAAAGAGTATCTTAAATGTAGTAAATGCTCAATGAATGTTTTTTGAATGATTTAATTAAATACCATAGTTCTAACTCATGGTTTAATTCTGACATCTTTGAAATGCAGTTTTTAACTGAAATGAAACTACCACATCTCCTTGGATATAGAATATAAGAAAATATTCATAACCAGAGATAAATTTGGGAATTAGGATTCACTTCAGAGAAAACTATAGTTTTAAATTCAATCTGAATTTCTCTAGCTTTTCAGCTCCATTCAAATCTCCATTTTACTCCATTCCAAAAAAAAAAAAAGGTTTATAAAGACTAATGCTTTTTAGGTTTTGTTCTGGATGCTGAGTTTATAGATATAAACAAAATGAAAAAATATCCCTCCATCAAGGAGTTCATATGTGTTAGAGCACTGAGATGTTTTCAAGAAGGCAACTATAACTGCAGTAGGAGTGACAAGAACAATACCAGACAGTGGGGGCAGAGAGGTTGTGAAGGAAAGATTGGATAGAAGCTTTAAGGCCATTGCGAAGCTTTTGGTTTTTAATCGGAGCTATATGGAGGACCACAAGAAGGTTTCAATAGGGGAATGCCATAATTTTACTTCTATTTTAGCAGTATTACTCTGGCTGCTATGTAGATGCCAGCCTTCTATGTAGATATTAGCCTGGAAGAGGTAAGAATAGAATCCTGGAATCCAGTTAGGGTGCCATTGTCATTATACAGGTAAGAAAGGATGGTGGCTTGGTTCAGGAGCAGTAGTAATAAAAGTGGTAAGAAATGGGCAGATTATGGGCTATTCACTGAAACATGAAGGATGAAAAGAGAAATGGGTTTTGAGAAAAGATCAGTACATGTTTTTTAAATGTCCCAGAAGTAATATGTTTTATTAGCTGAAACCATAAGGGTAAAGGAGAGTGCTCTAAAGTTCTTATAACCACAAGAAGATTTCTCTCTCCCATTTCAGAAGACATTTCAATTTCCAAGCCTTTACTAGAATGGAATGATTGTTAGAGGAACAAGTGCTTTGAATGATATTGTTGCCTAGTGCCTCTATGCAGTGGCCATCACCTTCGTTTACTTTTACACCCCAATGAAGCAGTCATTCTCAAACTTTTTGATTTCAGAACACTTTTACCATCTCAGAAATTACTGAGGAGTCTGGGTCCAACAAGGAGTCAGAAACCACACAGCATTTTAAACAGAGGAGGTTCAATGTAAATAATTATTATCAAGCTTTTATAGTAGAATAAATACAAAGATGGAAAGGTAACTCAGAAGGGTACCTTGGGGGTGAGAGAGAGTTCCTGAAAAAGGACAAACTTGAAAAAGGAATCCTGTCCTCAGGATTGGGGCTCAGACCTTATTGGAGAAGGTCTGAACAGCCAACTAGATGATAGAAAATTTTGCTGAGTTGCCTGGAGTCCAGAGTCACCAGACAAGGTGTAAGAACCCCCTGAGGAGCAAATGAACTGAAGCTAGTCGCCGGGCTCCTAGAGGAAGTCAGAACATCACTGCAAGAACTACCGAAACCAGGCGCTGGCCAGGCCCCCTTTTTTACAAACCTAGAATAATCTGTGCATGGCCTGGGCTGTGTGGGATAAAGATAGGGTGGCCTGCTCCGCAAATGGCAGCCTGATGGGACCTCTGGCATGTACATGTATGTGCAGAGCTAAGGAGAGAATGCAAGGAGCAGTGAGCTAGGCTGGGCTGCAGATGCTGCAGTGTCTGGGGGTCCTGGCTACACCACTGCTGCCTAACGTTGAAAGCCACAGAAAGCACGTTCTCCAGAGTTCTGGCAATGAAGCCACACCAGAAGCAGGAAGGAAAACCTCCTCCACCTCTAATGTCACTCCAGGGTTCTCATAGGCCAAGCTTAACTTCCCACTGACTGGCAAAGAAGAAATGTTTAAAGGGAACAGCTCCATTTTCACAGAGAAGGCAAAAAGAATGAATTTGGAGCTGAGAGGCCATAAAATGATAACTGGCACAAAGACCCAAAGGAGTTTTGTTTATGTGGGTTAAATCTAGTATAAATAAAACCGTAAAAATTTTAAAATATTTTTATTAACTTATTTAAACTGGTAATAATAAATCTACTTCTGTTTACATAAACATATTTTTATGAAAAAATATTTTAAAAAATAGAGAAGGGTAACATTGTTTGACATTTTGCAGATTTCTTTGATGTCTGCTTTGAAAGAAGACAATTGGATTCTTATATCTGCTTCTGCATTCAATCTATTACAATATGTTGTTTTGGTTGTAGTATGTTGAAAAAAATCAAGCTCACCCTCATAAAAATATGTAGTTCGAGAATGGGAGGATATTTAATGGTCTTTACATATGAACATGGGTAGTTTTCTTTGATATAACACCAAAAATTGGTAAGAGGTAGTTTCTTAAATATTGCTTACACTGTGAAATCTGAAACCATATCAGTGAAACTTTCACACTCTATTGCACTAATATTCATTGATCAATCTTGCGATCTGAAAGAATGTTACCAATACAAGATTTTATAACAATGTGTTGATCATTTGGTAAATACAGGTTCATTGATTTTTGTAGATCTATTATCGACATATTTCATTACATAATATTAGAAAATCACACTCATTAATAACACCTTTGAGCTCATCAAAAAAGTCTTTAAATATTATGAAACTAACAAGCTCATAGTGGCATATAAAAGTTTTCCAAAATTTTAATTTTCTCTTGAAAATTCAATTTTTTTTCCCCTTGGCAGCATATGCTGTCAGTTGCTTTAGTTACTTGTTTATTTTTGAGAAAATATCTGACAAATATCCAAATATCAGTTTGTCATTCTTTTAAAGAAAAAGGATATTTCATGAATTTTTTAGTTCAGTTCACAACTTAATCACACAAGGGCTTTCCTTTAGGCAACCATCATACTCAGTATGCTACAGAAGTGCTTTAGCCACACTTTCCATTTTGTCATACAGTATATTAGAAATAGGTCCTCAAAAGCTGATATTTAATGAAACTAGTGCTTTTTAGTAACATATAACTGAGGACATTTATAATGATAAACTGTAGCACTTACTACTACGGTACTACTTGACTATTAGTATATGCCTTGATTCCTGCTAAGGCACCAGCAATTTTACCCACTATTTCTTTTGGCCATCATTTCTTTTCTTCATAATTTCTTTTCTGTACCCCCATAGATCTTTCAATGTGCTTCTTTTAATGCATGTACCTTTGTACTTACTCACCCTTGCATTATGACTAATTACGTTTCTGTCTCTGCAATATTCCTAACCTTCCAGAAGTCAGGATTTATATTTGATTTTATTCCATACTCCTCACCCCAATGATTTCCATTTAGTAGTAGTATAATAAGTACTGGTTGAATGGGTAAATAGATTTTTATTGTCCTAAAGAGGAGACAATATATGTTACAATTTTGTTGATGATCATTCCCCCCAAGTCCTTCTGTACTTGTTACCTACAGTGTCATGTTGTAGTAGATGTGTGCATTATAATTTATATTTACCAATGCACAGGAGTAATAATTTGCCTTACAGGAATATATACATGTGTGTGATTTTATTTTAATTATTGACTTACTCCTCTGTATCTTTTATGATAGAGTTCCTTGTAGACAAGGAGTATGTCTTATGAAAGATTAGTATTTAGCATAGTATCTTGTATGTATGAGTCATTCAAAAATTGCTGATGAATAAGTAAATAGATATTTTTTGGTTAAAAAACTTAATCACATATAAAAAAGAGGCAATAAATGATGCTGGAACAACTAGGAAATCACATGAAAAAAGTTAATCTAGACATAGACCTTACACACATCAGAAACATTAACTTCAAATGAATCACAGGCCCACATCAAAATGCACAACTATAGATTTCCCAGAAGATAACATAGGAGAAAATCTAGATGAACTTGCATTTGGTGATGATCTTTTCCATGTAATACCAAAGGCAAGATTCATCAGAGAAACAATTGATAAGTTGGACTCCATTAAAATTAAAAACTTCTCTGTGTAGAACACTGTCAAAAGAATGAAAAGACCAAAAAAAAAAAAATACAAGCCGCAGATTGGAAGAAAATATTTACAAGACATCTTTGCTAAAATGTCATTATTCAGAACACACAAAGAACTCGTAAATCTAAACAATGAGAAAACAAACAACCTTATTAAAACATGGGCCAAAGACCTTAATAGACAACTCACCAAAGAAAATATACAAATGGTAAATAAGTACATGAAAAGATCATATGTCATTGGGAAATTCAAAGTAAAACAACGAGATACCACTATACACTTATTAAAATGTTCAAAAACCAGAACACTGACAACAACAAATTCTGGTGAGGATGTGAAGCAACAGTAACTCTCTTTCACTGTTGGTGAGAATGCAAAATGGTACAGTCACTTTGAAAGAAAGTTTGCAGTTTCTTTTAAAACTAAACATACTCTTACCATACAATGCAAAATTATATGTGCCTTACTATTTACCCAAAAGAGTTGAATATTTACGTTCACACAAAAACCTGCTCACAAATGTTTATATCTTTATTCATAATTGCCCAAATTTGGTTGCTGCTAAGATGTACTTCAGTACATGAACAAATAAATTGTGGTGCATCCAAACATTGGGATATTATCCAGCACACACCTGTACACAAAAACTACCCAGCCATGAAAAGACATGGAAGAAACTTAAGTGCACATTACTAAGTGAAAGAAGCCAATTTGAAAAGGCTAAATGGTAAATAATTTCAACTATATGATATTTATATATGACATTCTGGGAAAAGCAAAGCTATGGAGATAGTAAAAAGATCAGTGGTTTCCAGGGGTCGGAGGAGACGGAGGGATGAATAGACAGAGCAGAGAGGATCTTAGGAGAGTAAATTATGCTTTATGAAACTACAATGGTACGTGATCATTTATGCAGATACGTGTCATAAATTTGTCCAATCCCATAGAATGTACAACACCAAGAGTGAATCCTAATGTGATAATGGTGTGTCAATGTAGGTTTATCAGTTGGCTCAAATGTACCATTCTGGTCATAATGTTGATAATCAGGGAGGCTATGTATGTGTTGGGGCAGGTGGTATATGGAAAATCTCGGTACTTTCTGGACAATTTTGCTGTGAACCTAAAACGACTATAAAAAATAATTTAAAAAAAAGAAGAAAGGAACTTTCTTGTATGATGGTGCCCACTGAATATAATGTATACTCTATAGATTAAAAAACATATTCACACAGAAAATTTTATTTCCCCTTATGATAAACCAATTAAGCATGAAGTACAGATGTTAACAACCATTTCCTTCACTTGTCATTGCTCTACATTTATGCTGTTGTCTTTCTATTACTGTTAAATGTTAACTTTTGGTAGACCTTTGGCTGAATAATATATGCATACAAATGGATGGATTGATAATTAGTTGAAAACTTATAGCTTGATCACACTATTAAAATTATAGTAAGAACGATAGTTTACATGTGTTGATTATGCACTAAAAATTGTGCTAAATGCTCAGTATTGTCTCACTTATTTTTCTTAACAATAAGTATTTGTATTTTCACATAAGGAAATTGAAGCACAGAAACATCAAGTAATTTACAGAAACCTACACAGTAAGCACTCATCCTATTATGCTCCTAAATGCTATAAAGTCACACTTCTTATAAAAATAATCATTAAATATTATTGAAAACGTGATTTTTGCTCAGCATTCTAAATCAGACACCGTCTAACCTTTTAATGGTTTATAGCCCAAGATGTTCATTGTGCAAATGAAGAACATGTAGGTAGAGTTTGTGTTGGCCTAAATAGCTTGTTTTACATGACAGTATGAAATTAAATTGCAATGATTTAAATTCCACTGACTTATATCTCCCCTACTATTGTAATAGACTAACAACCTACAAAGTCCTTTATTCACTCACCACTGCTGTCAGAAATCCCCAAGGGATGTTAAATATGCTCATTAAACCTATCTTTTCCCATCAGATGTTGGCAGTTGTGATGGTTGATATTACGTGTCAACTTCGAGAGTGTTTTTGGATGAAATTAACATTTACATTGGTGAATTTTGGATAAAAAGCAGAATGCTGTCCATAGTATAGGTAGGCCTTTTCAGTTGAAGGCCTGAATAGAACAAAAAGACTGTTTACCCAAGAAAGAGAAAGTTCTCGAGCAGGTTGCTTTTGGATTTCATCTGCACCATCAGCTCTTCTGGGTCTGCAGCCTGCCTTCCTGCACTGCAGATTTTGGACTTCAGTCTCCATAATCATTTCACCAATTCCATATAATAAATCTCATCTCTCCTCTCCTCTCCTCTCCTCTCCTCTCCTCTCCTCTCCTCTCCCCTCCCCTCCTCTCCTCTCCCCTCCTTTCCCCTTCACCTTTCTTCCTTCCTTCCTTCCTTCCTTCCTTCCTTCCTTCCTTCCTTCCTTCCTTCCCTTCTCTGGAGAACCCTGACTAATATACCAGGCCCCACAATCAGTGACCTAGACTGTCATGGTGGCCTACGTACATGGTGATTTGTAACAAACTGGAGCAAAGGGCCACTCCCTCTCATGCAATATTCTGCTGGAGAGCTCCCAAAGCAGACCTGCTTGTTACCCAGTGTTTTACACAGTTTTTCTGTACAAGTTTTTTACAGTCCTTTTTCTCCTTGGGATCTATGGGACTGGGCTGAAAGTATTCATCATGGTTTAATCAGAATCATGACTCTCCTTCTACAATAACTCTAGTTTAAACAGTTAACTCTCATGCACAGCTACCTCTTCTCTTGGGATGAGTTATTTTCCTCTGTTACTGTCAGGATGGTGTGTTACACTCTTTTTCCAAGACATCCTTCAGATATGTCTGCTCCCTAGTAGAGTTCTTTCTTGAGGATCACTTCAGATGCCATGCAAAGAAAATTCTCTTAAGAATGTCTCACCAGGACTTTAAGAATGCCCAAATATGTCTGAATCTCAACAAAGGTAATATTATCCAACAAAGTTAATATTTCTGCAGTATGCTACAACATGCTGCGGAAATATTTCTTACTTTTGTTGTAATTCCCAAGGCATTTATATTCTGTGGGAAAATTAACCCTCATGTATCCTACTTCATTTTTCCATCTGACCAGATGTCAACAAGCACAAAACACTAGAAGTTCCACTAACTTCACTTATGAACATGGAGAACTATAATTTTACCCAAATCTTTTTTTGTGTAGGAACAGTCTTCTGCATGAAGGGTAAGGACAAATTCTGTTCTATGAGGGAGTGATTTGATAAACATGTATGACATGTCATCTGACCAGTAAGCATGTATTTATAGAGACAGTGAGGCAGAATGTGATATCTGAACTGTTCCAAAAAATCTGACCTACACACTAATATTAATCATCAGATTAGGAAGAGAAAGTAAGAATAGAAGAATATACAATCTAAAACAAAAGCTCTGTTTAATTTTTTGAACATTGACAGCTAATTAGGGTTTAATGTTTAACTAGGTAAGGTCACAGCTGAATTTTTGGTTTTCCTCCTACTATTAAGTCTTCTATAAAGAGGTGGAATTTTAGAACCTATTTGAGGATCAGAGAAGAAAATGCACTTAGCACTCCAGGTGATAAAAAGAAGATTCTCCAGACATTAAGATAACTTTGCTACTACCTACTCATTATCTGTCTTACAACAATAGCCACCTAGTCAGTGACTCATCCAAACTAAATGTGCAAAATGTGCAACAAATTCTGAATAGATGAAAGACTTGTATTCCATTTTCTGGTATTAACATACAGGTGTTAAAGTTGAGGAAATGAAAATAAAAAGTGATGGAAGATTTACTACGATTGTTGGCTGTAAGAAGTTCCCATGTGAGCCAACTTCAGTTATCTGTTGCTCAAACAAATGTACTCTATTATGCCCCCAGAGCTATGTCTACTGGCCTGAAGGATGCCCTCCAGGTGATCTCAGGAGGTAAAAATAATGCAGGTTTGCTTGTGAGTTAAGATAAATTTCTACCACATTAATATTGGATGTGTCAGTATTTAACTGATATGGAGGAAGCATTTTCTTGTTACTGAATTCTTTGCTCATTTTTTTTTAAAGATTTTATTTATTTATTTGACAGAGATAGAGACAGCCAGAGAGAGAGGGAACACAAGCAGGGGGAGTGGGACAGGAAGAAGCAGGCTCATAGCAGAGGAGCCTGATGTGGCTCCATAATGCCGGGATCACACCCTGAGCCGAAGGCAGATGCTTAACCGCTGTGCCACCCAGGTGCCCCTCTTTGCTCATTTTTAAATCTCAAAGTATTATTGTTATAATTACAAGCAAAAATTATTAGCTAGAGAACTCCCCCTTTTTTTAAAGAAAAAGGCTAAGAGGCTTTTCATGATTCTGTGTGCTCAAACTTCCACACCTAAAAATTACCCTTCAAGTTAATGCCATTGTCTTCTTAGTAACAACTTAACGTACAATATGCTATTTTTGAACGTTAATTTTGAACCAGTATATTTAATACATATTGATAGATTTTTGAGAACAGCATTTGAGGGGTGCCTGGGTGGCTCAGTCAGTTGGGTGTCTGCCTTCAGCTCAGGTCATGATCTCAGGGTCCAGGGATCAAGCCCCACATTGGGCTCCCTGCTCAGTAGAGAACCTGCTTCTCCCTCTCCCTATGCACACCCACCCCTGCTCATGCCCTCCCCCTCTCTCAAATGAATAAATAAAATTAAAAAAAAAAAGAATAGCATTTGAGTGTAGCTTAAAGAATAACTTTCTTTGGGGCAACTGGTTCAGTCAGTCAAGCACCAACTCTTGGTTTCTGCTCAGGTCATGATCTCATGTGTCAAGGGATAGAGCCCTGCATTGGGCTCTGTGCTCCGCATGTCCCTCTCCCTCTGTTCCATGCTCTCTCTCTCTCTCAAATAAATAAATAAAATCTTTACAAAAACCCAACAACCTTTCTTTTATATTGCAACAAGTTATTTATTGTTCCAATATGTAAAATTTTCTTATTCTCTTTACTTGAATCAAGGGTACTCAGGTATGTCCCTTGCTAATGCTAAAAAGCATTTTTTTCTTCTCCATATATATTTTCTAGTCTTTCATGTTATATTGATGTTTCCATTCAAATTCTCAGCTTTACTATCCATAACTGAATTAATTATACAATGCTAATCATCATAAGGATTAACAAATAAAAAAATAATGATATTTCTGCAAATGGGAAATAGTACCAAAGCATCCCTTTTTGCCCCTCATCACATTCCTCTTAGTATTTATTTTCGGCTCCTTTGAAATAATCCTTTTGTGCTCTAGGGCAAGCACTATTGGTCACATACCTAATGGCCATTCTTCCCCAATTTTGTTAATTAATCACGAATTTACTTAGACCTCAGGTGGCCACCTGCTTTAGAAAAGGGGGCTCCTCCTTAGACCTAGTTAGAGGATGAATCTTGATTACTGAATATCATGGCAATTCTACGCCTTCCAAGCCTGAATTAAGGAAGATTTAAGAAGCATTTTGTTATATAAGGAAAGTGTTGAGAAAATCTAGGGGCCTCTGGAAAAGATTTTATCCCTCTTAGGAATACATCCTCTTTGTGTCTTTTGGCATTTCAATGGTTGTGTGAGAGTGGGATGCTGAAAGCTCATCAGTAACACCAAAAGGGGTCAAGTCTAAGGACATTAGCTGACAGGAAGAGGATGCTTGCTCAGAAAGATTAGAGGAATTGGGTGTTGATGATTTCATTTAGCCATTGATTTAATGAAATCTGGAACCTCCTCCCTTGGGACTCTTGTTGCATGAGGTCATGTGGTCCCTACTGTCTAAGCAATTCTGAGTTGGGGATAGGACTACTTGCAGATGAAACACTTCTAACTGATACATCTTGCATTTAAGACCCATGCATATTTATTATCTGCTTTCACTTTAGCTCCAGAATCTTGAAATTTTGAAAGGAAATGTTAAATCCTTGCTCCCAGAGAGACCAAACATTCTCCCAGATAGCCATTGGTGAGGTGCTACAGGGCACATTCTGAAAGAATATGTACTGTTTTTAGGTATTAAATCCAAAATCAGAAATTCCCATCCAACTTTGGTAACTATACAGTTAAGCACTATATTTTAACATGTAGAAGAGTGAATAAAGCTGAAATAATTAGATTTTAAATTTGGATATCATCTTAGAAGAGCTAAAATTATCTTTATATATACATGTTATTATATATTCTGTATCTTATAAACACTTCAGACTAATCTATAATCTGTGTCAATATTATGCAAATGCAGAGATCTGTAACCTAGACGTCTCACTAAATTTTCAGAGAACAACTAGGAAACTGCAAAATTTCTTGTTAGAACAGATGGTCTTTTGATTAATGCCTTAGTGCATAATTCTACCTCTGTTGAGTCATTTTAACAAGAAAGTGTTTAAGTGTTGCACCAGTTGGCTGGTCAAATTAGCAACAGGCACCAGTTAAGGTGTAAACCACAAGCATAAATCCACCTAGTGACCCATGAGCAGGTGAAACTATATCTGCAAGAGTATTTCTAGTAGAGAAGATAGTGATTTAAGATTTCAGAAAGCAGCATGACAAGTTTCTCATTGCTTTAAATTCCTAGCCAGTGGCAATTATTATATGATACAGGTCTATGTTAAAACTAGTCATTTAAATATTTCAAACAAATCAGAAATAACCAAAGTAATCAAAGTCCTTTGGATTTAGTCTTCGAAATGTTCTGAGGTAAGAAATGAAATGCCTCAACACCAGATTTAAATCAATTGAAGTAACTGGAGAAATGATATTTTCAACTCACATATTCATAGTTCATTAAGTTTAATAGTGTGCAAACGTCATATTTAGAACACTATTGGCATTACCTACACATCCCCTCCCATAAACAGCCAAAAACTTTTGCTTTCAAATAATTCTGGTAAAAAACTTCAAATTTGAAGTGTTGTTATGAATCCAGTTATTTTCTCTTAGAAAATTTAAAAGCTTCAGGAATTTATCCACTCAATTTCAATACAGTTCATGTCAAAGAACTTTTATAAAAATGAATCCTTTTAGATTAAGGTTTTCCCAACTGCTGCTTTCAGTTTTACCATAATACATAATTTTGCTTTAAAAAAAAGCTCTTGAACTTTTAACCTTGTCCTATAGACTAAGTCATAAGTTATCGGTTACTACTGCTTTTTTATATAAACTGGAAAGAAGTAAAGGCAGTTGATTGGTTTAGACTTCTCTGAGCATGTTGCTGGTGACCTCAGTCTGCTGGTAGATCTGCTGGATTCAAAGTAAAAAGGTATATGCCCAGTACCGCTTTGCAGCTTCTCTGTTCATACCCTTAGTCTCCTTCAGCATAATTACTTAATGATAGTATAATTATTGAGAACTAGTAATGGTCCTCCATTATTGTGGTCTTCCAATAACCCTAGTCCCTTTAAGCAATTTATTCATATACACATATACTTTCCTAATTTTTAACTTATTTTAGCCCCCCCAATTATACTTCGATATATTTGTTGGTTGTCTATATGGGTAAAGTAAGAGTCAAGTGATACAGAAGGGAGGCGATAAAACTGGTATCTCAGATAAAAATTAGTCAGTCGTATTGCATGGTGCACTGGGTGTTATACGCAACTAATGAAGCATCAAACTTTACATCGGAATCTGGGGATGTACTGTATGGTGATTAACATAATATAATAAAATAAAATTTAAAAAAAAAATTAGTCAGTCCAGAGCAGGGTACGCTATGCTAGCAATCACAAGGGTTCTCTGGTTTAACAAAACAAAAGTTTATTTCTCTCTTGTTCGTAATCTATTATGGATTAGGACAACTGTTTAGGACAACTAGGGCCCCAGCAACTGAGACTGACCTGATCTGTGACTTTACCATATCAGCATGAGGCCTTGTCTGCTTTTGCCTTAGGAGAAGAAAGTTTGAGAGTTGTTGGCTTTTCCACGCTTTGGCTGGAGGTGACATCGCTGCTGCCCAAAGTCCACAGGCCAGTACTAGTTACAGCGTCAAGGGGAAAAGAAATGTGGTGGTGCAGATGGGATGTTTGGCAACTGTTGCTTCCATAGTGGGAATTTGTAAATATTCATCCTTTTTAATAACAACGACAGCAACAAAAATTCTGCTAACATTTCAGAAAGAGTGTGAATGAACAATGGTAGATTATAACCCAGAGGTAACCAATTATTACTTGGTAAATTTGGACCCCTTTGATTCATTGATTTTATAATTTTTTACAGTAGGAAGTAAATTTTATTTTGGAGAATTAGAAAATATTAACAAATCATATAGTAAGTACATGTTAATCCTCCACTTGACTTTACAGACCTCACTTTCCTCCTCTTTTTGTTTACACTGCATTCATAGAACAAAAATTTAAAGAATAAAATTTCCCTTTATTTCAGAAAGCATACATTTTGTATATTGGTTTAGTAAATTAGGACTTTTAGACCCTCAATATATCTTATGATTATATGACTCTGGGTGAGAAAATCAAGAACCTGCACATAGTTTAAATGACAGCTGTTACTCTTGAATTTAAGCCCACAGCTGGCTCTATGTGCACTGAATCCAAGCCCTGTGTTCATATCTTGCTCCCTTTGTCCTATACTTTGAAAATATCTCCCTGTTATGTTCATCTCATCTACTATATACAGAACTAGTAACATCAAGCAACATGGATTTTTGGTATATGTTTAATCTATATTACATGGATTATGTATTTGATACAGGTGCTCTGACCAGTAATTTAGTGTCTTATATATTCCAGAGGTCTAAAGAGGCACCAGGTTGTGTTCACACTCATGTATATGCTAATGTCATCAGGTCCAGGTTCAATAGTTTTTCGATTTTATTTTTTACTCCAGTAAAATTAACATATACTAGTGCAATAGTTTCAGATGTATGATATAATGATTCAGCAATCCTATACATATCTCAGTGCTCATCAAGCACTCTCAATCCCCTTTATGTATTTCACCCATCCTCCTTCTGGCAACCACCAGTTTCTTCTCTGTGTTTAAGAGTCTGATTCCTTTTTTTTTTTTTTTGGCTTTTTTTTCTTAGTTTTTTCATTTGTTGTGTTTCTTAAATTCCACACGAGTGAAATCATATGGTATTTGCCTTTCCCTAACTGACTTTTTCACTTAGCATTGTACACTCTAAATCATCAGGTTGTTGCATGATGTTGCAAATGGCAAGATTTCATTCTTTTTTGTGGGTGAATAATATTCCATTCATTCTTTATCCATTTATCTATTGATGGACACTCAGGTTTCTTCCATATCTTGGATATCATAAATAAGGCTGCAATAAACATAAGGGTGCATTTATCTTTTTGAACTAGTATTTCCATTTTCCTTGGGTAAATACCTAGTAGCGGAGTTGCTAGATCATATGGCAATTCTATTTTTAATTTTTTGAAAACTTCCATACTCTTTTCCAGTGGCTGCTCCAATTTGCCTTCCCCACCAACATTGCAAAGGGGCTTCTTTTTCTCCAAATCCTTGCCAACACTTATTTCTTGTATCTTTTATTTTAGCCATCTGACAGTTGTGAGGTGATATCTCATTGTGTTTTTGATTTGCATTTCCCTAATGATTAGTACTGTTGAGAATCTTTTCATGTGCCTGTTGGACATCCGTATATCTTCTCAGGTTCAGTAGTTTCTGACAGATATCTGGCATGCATCACTGATTAACATACACACCACAATTATAAATCCATAGAGGAAGGGGATAAAGAAAAGGGGGGTAATCAGAGGGGGGAATGAAACATGAGAGACTATGGACTGTGAGAGGCAAACTGAGGACTTCAGAGGGGAGGGGGTGGGGGAAGGGGATAGCCTGGTGATGGGTAGTAGGGAGGGCACGTATTGCATGGTGCACTGGGTGTTATACGCAACTAATGAAGCATCAAACTTTTGCATCGGAATCTGGGGATGTACTGTATGGTGATTAACACAATATAATAAAATAAAATTAAAAAAAAAAAATAAATCCATAGATATGATAATTATCCAAGATTAACTACTGATGACAAAAAGAAGAGAACGGGAGAGACACTGTTGTACACATGCTGCTTACATTATATGATGTAATATTCACAACAACCATACTGACAAATGAATTTACTGGCTCAGAGAAGTTCAGTAACTTTCCAAAGTCAGTGTTAAAGCAGAGATTTGATCACGTCTACCTGATTCTAAATGTTGTATTTTTCCTCAATCCCATAATGATTCTCCCATAAGAATATTTAATACTCTAGCAAATAAAAACATCATTAACAAAAATTGCATGTCTTCCTTTCCTCTTTCCTTGACATACTATTTACTTTCATATAAATAGGGATTTTTTTAAGATAAAGGTTTTATTTTGAGATCATTGTAAATTTGTATATAACTATAAAAAATAGTACTTAGAGATCCTGTGTATCTTTCCCCCAGTTTTCCCCAATAATTACATTTTGCAAAACAATAGTACAGTATCACACCTAGGATATTGACAGTGATGCAGTGAAGATAACATTACCATCACCACAAATATCCATGATGTTGCACTTTTGTAACCACACCTAATTCATTCTGGCACTGACTTCCTCAGTAATCCCTGGCAACTACTAATCTATTCTCCATTTCTAGAATCTTCTCATTTCAAGAACCTGAATAGAGATTTTATCCACCCTTGCCAGCAGTAAGCCCACCAGTTGACTTGCTTTTTAAATAAGTTTGCAGTGCATAAAAATTACTGTTTAAATATTTCCCCTAGACTTGGCCTCTGCATTTTTCTTCTTTACTTGGGAAAAGTCAGAGAGCATAGCTGTCTTCAGGCTAGCTAGACATGTTTTTGGGAAATAATGGGGTTTGTGAGAATGGATATCTCTCTTACATGTATACCAAAAAGTTATAAAATGAACTATATTCTGGGATTAAAAGGAGGAAGGGGCATCCTGCTAAATCTAGTTAAATCAGTCCTTTTTCTATTCCAGAAAATACTCTCTTGTGGAAATTTCTTTTTTTGTTTCTAAACTGGAAGTCAATGATGTTTTTGACAAAGAAAGAGTTTTCAAATACTTACTAATTAGTTTATACATATTTATTGAATAAATTTTTATTGAATTTTTAAATACTAGATACTGTAGTAATTGTGTACACTTGAAAACATATTTACTGTTTCTTTTCAATTTTCAGTCAAAAAAGAAAGGGCACAAGGAGATAGCATGAGGGCAGAGGAAAAAGTAGTCATCTCCCCTGCATCACCTCAAACATAAGATGAACAGATTCCAATGTTGTAATAGAATTTTCAATTTAAGCATACTGGGACAAAGAGCACACCCAAAGTCTTTTAATGTAACAGAGTCATGGCTTTTATTCAGCTCCTCATGTCTAAATCCTCTGGGCCAGAGCAATGAGCCAAGTACTTTCCTACTTACTAACCACATTTTTGGTGTCAAGTTTGTGTGTCAGTCTTTTACATTTGTTGTTTCATTTAAGCGGCATGTTTTTCCAGCCAGCAAAAGTTGTTACTGATTTGGGGGTTTAGGAATGAAGCAGAGATAATAATTTTTAAGTGGATCTTTGTGCTGAATGGGATGTGGCTTTTTGGTATATGCCTGATCCACACTGTAGAGATTACTTATTTGATACAGGTGACCTGACCAGGAGTTCACAATCTTAAGCAAAGTGGTTCTAAGGAACCACCAGGATGTATTCACATTTACATGTACACTGATGTCATCAGGTACAGGTTCAATATTTTGAATCTAAGGTAGACAAGTAGGCAGAAGATGGCTTAAATTAAGGAAAAAAAGAGTGACATCACAAAGATGGTGACATAGGTTGTTCTTGACTTCTGTCTCACTCACAATAAGTATAACCAACAAGTATTCACAAATAAGATACTACTGAGAGATCTTAGAACACAAAAGTGAGGCTGAAGTAATCCTCTCCCTATCCCTGCCTGCACAAAAGAGGCCAAGAAGACTGCATTAGAAGGGTAAGAAAAGAGGCTACATGTTGAACACATTGTGCCTCCTTTAGGTCAGCACAACACCACTTGGAGAGGTCTCCCCTGAGCCTTCAGTTTCTCCAGTGGGAAAAGAAAACTCCGGGGGTACAGCCAGTCCCGAATTGGGGTTGCTTTGTGGGCATCTTTATTCTGATCTTGCACCATGGGTATTGTAGAGGAATCTGGGGGCTCAGCCACTGAGAATCTGACCGTGACAAAGAAGAGGGAAGGAGCTGGCAACAGCCAGCACGTGGGCATTGGCATACTGAGTTCATACTTGCAGTGCCCAAGTAATAATCCCACCTGAAAGATTTGTTCATCTGCAGAACTAAGAGATCTGCCTAGGGAGCTTGTCAGGGTATAGATCTTCCTGATTTGGATGCTCAAGTGAAGAGCTTTGCTGGCTCTAGAGTCCTGTTTGCCCCCCTTCAGACAAGGAACTGAATCACAGCTCAACTCACTATACACAGTGTTTTCTAACCCTATCTGACCAGAAGGGCTGGTGACAACTCCTGGAAGCAGCACAGCCCAGTAGCACTTGAGCTGAGAGGAGGACAGACAGAACTGATTGCCCACAGAGAAAATACAATACCAGGCTTGGAGGATTCCCATGCTCTACACAGACAGGGGGATAATTCATAACCAAGTCTCAGAGTAGCTCCTGACCCCATCCAAATGGAAAGACTATTTGAGAAAATTAAGATATTTTATGTAAGTTTCATGATAACCACAATGGCAAATACTGGAGTAATTACACAAAAAACATAATAAATAAGTCAAAGCATACTGATATCATAATACATCAAGACACATACACAAAAAAGACAGCAGAAACAAAGAAGAATGGATCTACAAAACAACCAGAAAACAACAAAATGACAATACTAAGTCCTTACCTATCAATAATTACTTTAAATGTAAATGAATTAAATTCTCCAATTAAAAGACATAGAATGGCTGAATGGATTAAGAAACACACACACACACACACACACACACACAAGCACATGAAATCCAAAACCATGCCTCCTACAAAAGATTCACTTTAGCCTTAAAGACACACACACAGACTAAGAGTGAAGCACTGGAACAAGACATTTAAAGCAAATGGTGACAAAATAAAAGGTGGTGTGTGTAACTACACTTATATCAGACAAAATAGATTTTAAACTAAAAATTATAAAAAGAGACAAAGAAGGTCATTATATAATGATAAATGTGTCAATACATAAAGAAGATACAATTGTAAATACTTACACATCCAGTATTGTAGCACTTAAATATATAAAGCAAAAACTAACAGAACTAAATGGAGAAATAGCATTAATACAGTAATAGTTAGGAACTTTAATACCTCATGCTCAATAATGAATAGATAATATATTGAAAGAATCAGTAAAGGAACAGTAGATTCGAATAACACTATAGACCAGATGGACTTAATAGACATATACAGAACATTGTATCCAACGACAGCAGAATACACATTTTTCTCAAGAACACATGGAACATTATTTAGGATAGACCATACTCTAGACCATAAAATGAGTTTTAGCCAATTGAAGAAGATTGAAATCATACCAAATAGCTTCTCTAGACACAATGGCATGAAACTAGAAATCAATAATGAGGAAAGCTGGAAAATTTCCAAACACATAAAAAATTAAACAAGACTCTCCTGAACAACCAGTGGATCAAAGAAGAAATTAAGGGGAAATAAAAGTTCATTGAGACAAATGATAATGGAAACACAATATATGAGAACTTGGGAATGCAACAAAAGCAGTTCTAAAAAGAAGTTTTATAGCAATAAATAGCTACAGTAAGAAAGAAGAAAGATCTCAAATTGACAACCTAAGTCTACACCTTAAAGAATAAGAAAAAGGAAAACAAACATAGCAGAGTAAAGAAATAATAAAGATTAGAGCATAAATAAATAAAATAGAGAACAGGAAAACAATAGAAAAATATTAACCAAACTAAGGGTCAGTTCTTTGAAAAAATCAAAAACAAACTGAAAAACCCTTACCTAGACTAACCAAAGAAGAAAAAGAAAGGCCCAAATCAACAAAATTATAAATGAAAAAGACATTATAATTGGTACCACAAAAATTCAAAAGACCATAGGAGGCTACTATGAACACTAAACACCAACAAACTGGACAACCTAGAAGAATGGAAAAACTGTTAGAAACATACAACTTGCCAACACTGAATCAGAAAGAAATAGAAAATCTGAATAGACCAATTACAAGTAATGATATTGAATCAATAATCTGAAATCTCCCATTGAAGAGAAGCCCAGTAACTGATGGGTTCACTGGTGAATATCACCGAACATTTAAAGAGTTAACACCAATCCTTCTCAAACTCTTCCAAAAAGGCAAAGAGTAGGCAACACTTCCAAATGCATTTTACAAGGCCAGTATTATCTTGATACCAAAATCAGAAAAGGATACAAGTAGAACAGAAAACTATGGGGTAATATCCCTGATGAACAGAGATGCAAAAATTCTGAATACTAGCAAAATGAATTTAATAACACATCAAAAAGTTCATGCACCATGATCAAGTGGAATTTATCCCTGGGATGCAAAGATGGTTCAACATATGCAAATCAACCAATGTGATTCATGATGAATGAAAGAAATGAATCATATAATCATTTCAATAGATGCAGAAAAAGAATTTGACAACATTCCACATCCATGCATAATGAAGACAGCAAATTTCACATAGAAGAAACATATTTTAGCATAATAAAGGCAATATATGACATGGCTTGTCAGCTAACATTATACTCAATGATGAAAGACTGAAAGTTTTTCCTCTAAGATCAGGAATGGAACAAGAATGCCCACTCTTACCACTCTTATTCAAGATAGTAGTAGACATCCTATGTAGAGCAATCAAGCAAGAAAATGAAATAAATGTATCAAAATAGGAAAGGAAAAATTAAAATTATCTCTATTTGCAGTTGACATGATATTTTTATATATAAAAAATTCTAAAGACTCAACCAAAAACTCTTGGATCAAATGATGAATTCAGTAAAGTTGCGTGATACAAAAGTAACATAAAAAATCAGTAACATTTCAGTTTGCTAACAATGAATTTTCTGAAAAGGAAATAAAGAAATCAATCATATTTCCAATAGCACCAAAAATAATAAAATACTTAGGAATAAATTTAACTAAGGAGGTGAAAAATCTCTACTCTGAAAACTAAAAGACATTGGGGAATAAAATCAAAGAAGATGCAAATAAGTGTAAAAGTATCCCATGCTCATGGATTAGAAGAACTAATTTTATTAAAATGTCAGTAGTATAAAAAGTCATCCCTAGATTCAAGCAGTACCTGTCAAGAGATTCCAATGACTGTTTTTTTTTTTTCACAGAATTCAGAAAAATAAAAATAAAACCTCTAAACTTCATATGGAACCACAAATGTTCCCAAGTAGCCAAGGAAATCCTGAGAAAAAAAGAACGAAGCTGGAGATATCACCCTTTCTGATGTCAAGGTATGCTATAAAGCTATAGTCATCAAAACGGTATGGAGCTGGCATAAAAATAGACAATGTAACAGATCACAAGCCCAGAAATAAACCCATGTATTTATAGTCAAGTAATATTGACAAGGGAGCCAAGAATATCTAATGGAGAAAAGCCAATATTTTTAATAAATGGTTCTGGGACAACTGGATATTCAGATGTAAAAGAATGAAACTGGACCTTATATTTTAAACCACTCCAAAAAAAAAATGGATTAAAGACTTAAATGTAAAACCTGAAACCATGAAATTCCTAGAAGTAAACATAAAAATAAAGCTCCTTGACATTGGCATTGGTAATGCTTTTTTGGATATGACACCTAAAGCACAAGCAACAAAACCAGAAATCAACAAGTGTGACCACATCAAACTAAAAAGCTTCTGCACAGCAAAGGAAAGCACCAACAATGTGAAAAACAAAACAAAACAACCCTACAGAATGGAAAAAAATATTTTCATGTCATATATCTAACAAGGAGTTAATACCCAAAATTAATATTAAAGAATTTATGCAACTCAACAGAAACAAACAAAATTGAATTTAAAAAATGGGCGAAGGACTTGAATAGACATTTTTTCAAAGAAGATACATGAAAGACCAACAGGTACATGAAAAGATTCTGACTATTACTAGTCCTTTGGGAAATGCAAATTAAAACCACAATGAGATATCAATTCACACTTGGTAGAATGACCATCAAAAAGACAACCGATAACAAATGTTAGCATGAATGTGGAGCAAAGGGAACCCTTGTGCTTTTTTGGGATTGTAAATTGATGTAGTCTCTATGAAAAACAGATGGAAGTTTCTCAAATAATTACAAACAAAACTACTATATCATCCTGCAATTCTATTTCTGGGAATATATCCAAAGGAAATGAAAACACTAAATTGAAAAGGTATATGCACCCCTGTATTCATAGCAGTATTATTTATAACAGCCAAAACATGGAAACAACCTAAATGTCCATCAGTGGATAAATGGACAAAGATATATATATAGCTGATGAAATATTACTGAGCCATAAAAGAAACAAGGGAATTGTACCATTTGGGACAACATGGATGAATGTGAAAGGTATTATACCAAATGAAATAATTCAGAGAAAGACAAATACTCCACGATGTCACTTTTAAGTGGAATCCTCAAGTCATAGAAAAAGAGATCAGACTAGTGATTATGAGATGGACATTGAGGGGGAGGGGAAATTGAAGGTAGATAGTCAAAAGGCACAAACTTTCAGTTATAAGATAAATAAATACTGGGGATATAACATACAACATGACTAGCTAACTCTGCTATATGATATATAGAAAAGTTAAGAGAGTAAATCCTATGATTTATTATCACAAGGAGAAAACTTTTTTTTCCCCATTTTTCTTTGTTTCTTTTCTTTTTATTGTATCTGTATGAGAAGATGGATATTAGCTGAACTTATCGTAGAAATCATTTCATACTATGTAAGTCCAATCATCATGCTCTACTCTTTAAACTTTTACAGTGATGTATCCCAATTATTTCTCAGTAAAATTGGAAAAAAATTAGAAATGTTCTGTCTATTGTTTCTGGGTAAAATGTGATTGGACTTCTCTAAGCCAGTCAATTATTCCTCTGTGTATCTGGGCATTAGCTGGATTCTTACCTATCTGGAATGTTATCAAGTGATTTAGGTTTTACACAGGGGAGTAGACTAGGTAACTAATGAATTCATCCTAATATGTAAAGAAACAGAAAATCAGAGAGTCATAGAACATTACAGATTTAGGAAATATTTTCTTGTTAGTATAGAAGAAACTAATTTTAAATTTGGAAAAAAAGAAAACAATTTTTCATTTGAATGAACATTTACACTTGGTTGGATTCGAAATCTCAAAGCATACAAAATGCTAAGTTGAATGTATATATTTATTTATTTACTTATTTAAGATTTTATTTATTTATTTATTTGTGAGAGAGAGAGCAGGAGCAGGATGGGGGGCGGGGAGGAGGGGCAGAGGGACAAGCAGACTCCCCGCTGAGTGAGGAGCCTGACTGGAGGCTCCATCCCAGTACACTGAGATCATGACCTGAGCCAAAGTCAGATGCTTAACTGACTGAGCCACCACACAATAATTATATGTATTTATAATTAAAACATTTTGTGTTGATATTTGCAATTTGGGTAAAATTAGGGTCTATTTTTGATTGAAAAATTTGATAAAACAGCTGCATTAAAGATGTGATTTTTTTTTTTAATTCCTCAATGAAGAGGTAAAATCCATGTCTTCTCCCCTTCAAGCTGAATGGGCCTTTGCAACTGACTTGATAAATAGAATGTGATGAAAGTGATGCTTCATGACTTCCAAAGGTAGTTTAGAAAAGTTTGGTAGTTTCCAAAAGGTAGTTTAGGCATGTTTCTCTTGGGACACTGGTCTGGGAGCATTAAACCATCATGTCCTAATTTCCAAATACCCTGAGCTGCCATGTGAAGTTAGATACCATGTAGGGAGAGGGAGGGATAAGCACCAGTTGCCTGAGTAAAAAATTCTTCTCTATGTCCCAGTTCCAGCCAATGTCTGACTACTACCCCATGAGATGAGGAAGAATTGGCCTAGCTGAGTCCCTGTCCCCAAATCTGTGAACAAATAAATGACTGCTATTGATTTAAGCCACTGTGGTGGACTGGTTTGTTACACAAAAATAAACAACCAGAACACAAAGCATCTTACTATTATGCTTTCTTTATACAATGCATATCCATTGACTTGCAAAGAGGAAAATTTGGTCAATTGATCAGTGGTTTGGTTTTCTTAGCTCTAAATATAATTTTCCATTAAGTTCCTAGGGAGAGTACATTTTTGGTGACTACAGGAACTATAGTTCATGTGTGAATTTAAATAAATAAGCTTTGCCCTTAATTGTTAGTTTTCTATCTATGATATATTAACTTCAACCAATAAAACCCCAACTAATAAAAAGAAGATTTAGATAGATGATAGAGATAGAGATATTTGGACAGAGATAGAGATAAAGATAAGGTAGAGATTTCTGTCCAAATATTAATCAAATTCCTAGATTAGTCAAAGAAATGTTTCAATATGTGTAAGAATAGGGCAAAGCAAGATTTGTAGTGCTGACAAACATGAATGCCTCAGCTGTTAAGACCCTGGAGATGAATATCCATCGTAAGAAGGAATGAATGCCAAAAAAGTGAATAGTGAGCCATGGCCCAAAACTGTGGGTGGAGGTTAATCGTCAGGTTAATGAAGCACCTCCTTCCCATTGAAGCTATCCAAATAACACATCTTTTTCAATATGTTGTTGGACTAACAAGAGTTTAAAGACATAAAATCTTAATATTTTCAAATACAAGTTGTTAACATATACGTAAGTTCTGTTACTGTTTACTCATTTCATGCATTCTCAAATATACTATTTTAATCAGTATTGTTTTACCAATTAATTAAAATGTTGATAAAAATAGTAGCTTGAATGTTACAATAACATCACTTACAATAAAAATATTACAATATCCTATGCAAAAGTAATAGGAAAAATAATTACTTTTAATGCATTGTTTTGTAGATTCCATTTTCAGATTAAAGTAGAAATGAGGTAAAATATACATACTTATGTAGCATTCAGCATCTTCTAAATATATTTGAAACAGAAAAGTATGAACAATCCACATTCTTCATATGTATAGAAATAATTTTCATACAATTTTAAAATAAATTAACATTATAAAAATGAATGAAAGTAAGAAAATCTCAAATAATATGACTCCATTCCTTTAGAAATTTCTTATGGACTTCAGTTTTCCTGTGCAAATCAATCTAAAGGTATATTCTGTACATGCTGTTGTATTCCATTAGATGTTTTAATAGAATTGTTTTAACTGTCTGTATTTTCCATAATTTTTTAGAAATGATTAGAGATTAGTTCTCATTAAAAGTGTCTCTGAATTCTCATTGGTTGTTCTGCTTTGGCTAATAACAACTTTAAATGAATATTAATTTTAAAAAGATAGTAATAATTTCTAATTTGAAAAATAGACATTGGTTTGTAAACCAAAATTTATCCTCAAGTTATTTCTTTGGTGTTGTCCTAAAACCTCCCATTCCCTACAGGAACCAATGAAATCTGTTTTATTAGATGTACAGGAGATTATTTACAACAGTAAAAATTACAAGGTGATAAATATGAATCGTGTGAAAGTTTAAATACCACAACCAGTGTTAATTACCCATCCCCAAGTGATTGTTAAAATTAAAAAAGGAAATAAAAACTGGAAGTTTCAATATATGACATCCTGATAATACAAATTGTACAGTACTACAGTATAAGAGTGCCTCCAAGTGGCATTCATCAAAACTCCATATGAAAAACTTAAATACAAGAGCTAAAAGTTAAGCTTTAGTGACAGTAGCCCCTAAAGGAACTATGATATATGCTTACTTAGGATCTACTCTTCATATTTATAATATAGCTTAGAGGAAAGTCCTAAGCATCTTTGAATATCCACACTTAAGCCCCGTTAATCTTCAAAATTCTAGATTGTTTTTTAAACGTTATTTATACTGTCTTGATATAGAATTTGGGTAGCTGATGAGTAATTATTTCATTTCCATTGAATTTGTACAGTAGAATCTGTTATGATTAGTAATACTATGCCCCACTTTTCAATGTTCTTCTTGAAAATATTACTTATATTTCCTAGATCTTAGAGGATAAGAGGACAAAGGACTTATTTCCCACCTATAGAACCCTAGAGTCATTGGATCATCTAATTCCACCTCTCCAATTTCACAATTAAATGTAAGAGTGTAAGGAATTTACCCAAAGTCATCCTGATTGATAACTTAACTAATGGAACCTGCCTGACAAGATTTGTAATTCAGTATGCTTTCAAATATAGTTGCTATGACATCAAAAATAGAGCTCCTCCCTATGCCCTAAACAAATGCATTTTTAGTACATTATTTTTTCTGAAGATTTTATTTATTTATTTATTTATTTATTTATTTATTTATTTAACAGAGAGAGTTCAAGAGAGCACAAGCAGGGGGAACAGTAGAGGGAGAGGGAGAAGCAGGCTCCCCACCAAGCAGGGAATCCAATGCAGGACTTGATCCCAGGACCATCAAGACATAAGCTGAAGATACATGCTTAGCCATAGGAGCCACCCAGGAGTCCCAGTACATGGTTTTCTTAAAACTCAACCAAAGGCTTTAAAAAAATTAATGTGTAGTGTTTGGGAATTATTCTAGGTTTATGTCACAGAAATATTTAAATTAGTAGAGCAGAAAGTATTCTAACATAGTAATAAACAGGGCAGTTGAGCTTAGAACATAACTTAGAGACAGATCTGTTTGCTCTAAAAAGATAATCTTTGTAATGAAAATTATTTTCAAACTCATTTCATTTGTAAATACTACTCCTTCCATTATTTTAACACTGTTTTCATGGTATTTCTTCTAAATTTTATGTTTTACTGTTTATTTCCCTTCTTCTGTTTCATATAAATGATTCCAGGAAGGCATTCTTCTCTCTTTTCCCAAAGGTGTCATTCCAGTGCTATTCTTTCCTAATTCTTATTCCTTTTTCCTCTCTTAATTGCTTTTTATGGGTCTTTTTCTTTCTCTCCTGCCACTTCATCTACAACTTTCTTGGAATGAGTTAGCCAACATCAATAGCAAGATTTAAAGTTTAGTCTCTGAGGGGCTATAATGTAGATATATCCAGAGTATTAAGTACAGAAAAGTGCCTGTAGATTTTCAAATAGATATGTGGATATCTGTATATGTAATATCAACAATTAACTTTTTAAACTTTTGAATGTCATGCTGTACTATCTACAGAACTAATTTGTTGTGAAATTAGAAAACATATTCTAATTTAATATTTACTGTTTTTTAATTGCAAACTGCCTTTTAAAGGTTGAGCTCACACTGTAGTTTCTATTAATTTCTTCAGCTGTATCCTATTTTAAAAATTAAATGTGTTTTAACTTTCTTGCCAAGATTCTCCTTGTTTAAGGTTGTCTCAAATGATGACCATTTTTTTAGTCATGTTTTCACTACCTACCAATCTGAGCTCACCTCAGAATTTCATTAGTACACTATTTGCTCCGACTCTCACATCATTAATGAGGTTTCAAATAAGACCAGGCTGACATTCATCCCTATGGCACCCAGAAAACATGACATTGTTTACTGTCATTCCGATTCAAGCCCATTGTCCAGATTTTAAACATTTCAACAATGCTCAATGCAAAGCCAATTTAAATTAGCTCCTCTGAAAAAAATTTGTGACTGAAATTTAATGAGACACATCAAAACTTGGCTATAATTAATACAAAAGTTCTTCTACATGTCTATAGTTGTTAATCCTGCTTATTTCTCCCATGATTAACTATTCATTTGTTTATTTTTCCCAGAGTGAGTTCCTCAGACATTTTCTTTGATATTTGCTTTCATTTTGTTAGCGATGAAAGATACATGTCAACCTTCATAAATATTTCAATAACTTATAGTTTGGTAAAGATTACTTAACTTTTCATATTGCATGCCAAATAAACCCAGATGGTATGCATATATCAGAACTAAATACATATAATTATAAAATCCAAGTTAATATTTTACCACATTTTTGATGACTTATTCCCAGAATTAGAACAAGGAATAAACTGAAAATGAATAAACCACATATTTTCTGGGCTTTATGCTAATTAAATATAGCAATGTAATTCTTTATAATTCAAAATTCTAAGGCTAGAATAATTTTTAAAAGACAAAAAAAGTCTATAGGTTAAACAAATTATAAGATATTTAATTAACCCTAATAATAATAATTTATTTATATTTATGGACTATTTATTTTTCAACCAACTCTCAATATATATGCTACATGTAGAAAAAGGGGCAAAATTACCTTTTTGTATGCACCTTAAATGAAAATGGTCAGGGAAAATAATGTTGAAATAAAGGGAATGAATATATGTTTTGGAAAATTATGGTTGTTAGAAACTACTCAACAAATACTATCTGATTATTGTCTCACAGATATCCTAAAATTTGTGAATATTTTATCTCCCTAAATACATTTAAGAATACTCAAAAATAGGAATATATGCTATTGAAACTAATACAGTGTTTTTCACTAAATAAATATTATTTGCTAAGTGGCTGAAATTAATTGGCTGTTTTCCCTATAACAGTGTGGTCCTTGTGTTAATCCTCCTCAGAATGACTAGATTGGTCAATTATTGAATTAGAATCTCTGAAATGAGGCCAGTCATAAACTCTCTAGATGAGTTGTGAGTCAACAATGTTTGAGAATTATTGTCCTACAAGCGACATAAGCAATGAGTGAATGAACGAATGAAAAATATTTAGGTGCTGTCTAAAAGCACAGGGTGAAAAGCAGCAACAATATTTCTACCAACTTTGGGCAGAATAACCTCAGAATATATTTGAGTTATTATCAGCAGCAATACAATGTGATGACAGAGAATTACTCAATTTATCTGATTATACTATGTTGACTGAATATGATATATATTGTAGCTGTTAAAGACATAATCAAAATGTCAGATTATAAATGATATGTCTCAAATTTAAATGACAGTGAAAGCTGAAAACTGATGAAAAATGTACTTATGTTCATTTCCAAAGATTTAAAGGTATCTATATTGGTAAAATTGATGTCAACAATTGACCTGGAAAACTAAGTGAAAGCATAGTCACAAGATATATCTGAATCCTTTGGTTAACTGTCTCTAGATTCCAAAATTAATACTCCAAAGTGCGAATTACCTAATTTCTCCAATTGTTACAGTAGTAGAAATGTAAAGAATAAATGTTGTAAACTAAAAAAAAAACAAAAACCTGCCATTAGTTCACATTTTATATTTGAGAGGGTTTGTGGAGGCAACATGGTTTAGTCAAGAATTTGAGTTTGAAGAAAGACAAATCTATATTTGAACTCTCATTATAAAATTTGTTATTGCAGTGACCTAAGCCAAGTCATTTCAATTTGTCTTCTCTAAAACAGAATATTAAAACCTATTGTGAGTGTGGGTGGGGATTTACTACCATATAGGATGATTAAATGTAATGATAAAACAATGTCTGAAACCTACTGGAGGCTTTGTGAATGTTTAATTATTATTTTAAACCTGTGTGACTTAGAGCAATAACAATGATAAGAACCTAAAGATACTACAATTAATGGGGCACCTTGGTGGCTCTGTTGGTTAAATGTCCTACTCTTAATTTCAGCTCAGGTGGGCTCCGTGCTTAGCAGGAAGTCTGCTTGGGACTCTCTCTCCCTCTCCCCCTCCCCTCCTCCTGCTCGCACACATGCTCTCTCTCAAATAAATAAATAAATAAAATCTTTAAAAAAATAAAAAATAATAAAGATATTAGAGTTGAGAGCCTAGCTGCAGAGAGCAACTGAGATTCTTCTCTGGTATAATTAAACATACAACTCTTTTCTTATGTGGGTAGGATTCAGTGAGTTCACAACTCCATTATTTGCTTCAGTAAATTTTGTAATTCATGATTTTGTTCCAGCAGAAATGTTATACTGAGGAAGAAGCAGATGTCAGGGCAATCTTCATACATTCTGTGACTTGTACCCTTTGTAGGGAGTACTTCAACAGAAGGAAAGTGGCTTTAATTAGACAGCCAAGGGGGAAAAGGTCCCTTTCACACTGATGAAGATAATTTATCTAATGTTTTAATTATTAGATAACTCTAAATTGGCTGTTGGGCATTAAGATATAGCTAAGAGGATACTAAAACTAAATAGCACACAGTGCTTTGATATCCATCTTAAATATTATCATTAATATTTACATTGAATTGGGATGCCTGGGTGGCTTAGTCAGTGAAGCATCGGCCTTCAGCTCAGATCATGATCCCAGGGTCCTGGGATCGAGCCCCTCATCAAGGTCCCTGCTCCATGTGCAGCCTGGTTCTCCTTCTCCACTGTTTGTGCTCTCTCATTCTCTGTCTCTCTCTCTCAAATAAATAAATAAAATCTTTAAAAAAAACCATATACAATGAATCAAAATAACTGATACTACCACTTATGATGCCTCAGACTTGGTCCAGAGAGGTCAAATTGATGACATATTTTACATAAATAATCTTATTATTTAATCAATGTGTTAAATATCTCAATATATAATCACAAGATGATAGTGATGGAAATGACAAAAACAACCTTAACTATATCTTTAAGGATTGTGCAATTTTATCCGTTTATATTTGTAAAACAATTAGAAGATAATATAGAAAAAAATATACATGGAGAGAAATCCTATAAGAATCAAGGACAAGAATTCATAGGGTGTAATTTGGGAAAATTTCATGAGGCAGTGAGACTTTAATTAGCTGTAAGTTTTTTTGTGAAAATGAGTGCCATGTAAAAAAAATTTTTTTTACATTTCTTATATAGGCTTTAATGTATTAAGTATTCATATATATATGTGTGTATAAAATATTTCTTATATATTGTATGGTGACTAACATAATACAACAAAAATATTATTATAATAAAAAATAAATTTTTTCTTATAACCGTATATTATAAAATATTTCTCATGCACACATATTATAAAATATACCTTATTTGAGATTTCTTATACCCACACATTTTTTTTATAATAATATTTTTTTATTATATTATGTTAGTCACCATACAGTACATCCCTGGCTTTTTATGTAAAGTTCGATGATTCATTAGTTGTGTATAACACCCAGTGCACCATGCAATACGTGCCCTCCTTACATGTAAAAAAATTTTAAGTCTTAGTTTTATTTCCCAACTTTGAACTTATGTTCACATTCGGGAGGCTTTCAGAAATGTATAGTTTGGAGTGCAATTTGACTTTGAGGCTCTTAAGTGTTACAACTGTGCAAATTGTGAGCTAACAAATTTAATAGAGAAGACATAGTTATTCAAGGTCAGACAAAAAAAGGGAGAAAAAAGTAAGACAACATGTTTAAGTGTAAGAACATAAGACAGTATAATGGAAGTGAAATTTGTAGTTCTAATGCACATCAAGTAATAATATTTAAGGACAAATTCCAATTACAGGAGAAATCAAACACAAAATATGTGAAGAAAGAAGAATGAATAAAATATAAAAAATACATTTAAAATATTAACTAAAATTTTAAAAAGCAAATCTAAAAGACATAATTTTTACCACAAAGAGAAGAAAATATGAAGTAAGAGAACATCTTTGGAAATAAAATATAAAGGGAAGTCTTCATTGTTATTAATGAAATTATATAATATACTTACAGATTAATTATCTAATGAAGATAAATAAAGCTATTTGTTTCCACAGAAATTTTGTGACTTTTTTTTTTTAATTTTAAGAGAACAACCCTGTGTATCTATGAAGAAAAAGCCATTTATGTTTGGTCAAAATACATCCATGATGAAATAATTTAGATGCAAAAAAAAAATGTTGAATCACTAAATTTGGCTGAATATATGTTCTATTCTTTAAATTTCTCTTTAAGCTGTTATAAATTGCTCTCTGTTCAGCTTTAAAAAAAAAAAAGACACATTAAAGTAATGGATTCTTGGGCCCCTGGGTGGCTCAGTCGGTTAAGTGTCTGCCTTCAGCTCAGGTCATATTCCCAGGGTCCTGGGATTGAGTCCCATATTGGGCTCCCTGCTCAGCAGAGTCTGTTTCTCCCTTTCTCTCTCCCTCTCTGCTTCTCCCCCTGCTTATGCTCTCCCTCTCTCTCTCTAATAAATAAATAAAAATTTAAAAAAAATAATGGATTCTTCATTGGAAAATGAATGTCTATTTAAAAATTTTCAAAATGTAAAGTTAAAGTTATTCTGATGAGAAGATATAAAGATAGCAAGATCAGAGAAGAACTCTTATATAGCACATATAATAAAAAGTAAACAATGATATTTAAAATTATCTGGTTTGATATGAGGGATTTAAATAGAAAGATTTTAGATTGTGATTATTTAGTCGTGGAGAATGTGTGTGTGTGTCTTTGTGTGTGTATGTAGTAATAGATTTCATGTCTGTGTAATACAAGTTAAAAACCACCTCAAAATTCTGGTTAAGAAAGATTTATTATCTTCCGGAGCTGAAGATACAACTTCAATAGGTTTCAGGAATTATGAAAACAGAGTTGTCACAATTCAATTACTTATGTATGTCATTTCCAGAATTGGAAAACACAATGATATCATAAATTATTCTATAGTGAAAATATCAAATATTTACATGCATGCACTAGAGATGACTTAGCAGCAGACCCACTAATAGTCTACCTCTTATAAATTAGCAATTAAGAAATTATTTTCACTCCTCATGACATCTATTTCTGTACATTTTTCTGCATCATTTCCCAGGTGATCTTACTCTACCTCTTTATAAATTGATTATTTTCTAAGCATAATAACCTGATATTAAAACATATGAATAGCCGTAGACATTTTAGTGTGAATTCAACAGGACAAACATTTATTGAAAACATAGTGTTGCTAAGAATAGGTTGGATAATGTGGGAACCTCTAAGAGTAACCAGGTCATTTCTTTGCTTTCAAGAATATTGAAAGGGGATAGATACAGGTACAGACACAGATATAGATATAAATATATACATATCACAAAACGAAATTTGCTGTTGACCATAAAAGTGTTTTAATTTTGTATAACAAAGAAGCAGCTGTGATGAGGTGCCTGGGTGGCTCAGTAGGTTAAACATCTAGCTTTGGCTCAGGTCGTGATCTCAGGGTCCTCAGATTGAGCCCCGTGTCAGGATCCCAATTCAACATGGAGCCTGCCTCTCTCTCTACCTCTGCCCTTCCCCACCTCCCGCTCACACTAGCTCTCTCTCTCACTCTCCCACTCTCTCTCTCAAATAAATAAATAAAATCTTAAAAGAAGAAGGAGAAGAAGAAAGAAGAAGAAGAAGAAGCAGCAGCAGCATCTATGGAACCACAGAGGGAATTGTTTTGAATCCACTGGGGGGGAAAGTGCTTCAATGATGGCATACGTAGCTTTTGAGAGGACTCTTAACGAATGTGTAGGCTTTTCGTTGACACACAATGTTCAGACAAGAGATATGAATGGGAGGGGAAGAACTCCAGAACATACTTTTTTGAAGGTATGGGGATAGAATATGGGATTTATTTTTCGGGGTAGAAAGCAGGAGTCTGAATATATTTTAGAGCAAGAAGCTCTTTCTGCGGCTATTGTGTGTTGTTCTCCCGTCAGAATTACAGGACTGTTACTCATTCCTCACTTTGAAATACTGCTAGTATCTCTGCTGTGTTGCTTTCTAATTGGGTGAATCCTTCATCTATACAACTCTCCTTCAGAAAACTGATTATCAAAATGAGCAAATTCACTTAGGTTTCCTTTGATTATAAGTAAATTTATTTTATTTATTTATTTATTTATTTATTTATTTATTTATTTATTTTAGATTTTATGTATTTATTTGACAGAGACACAGCCAGTCAGATAAGGAACACAAGCAGGGGGAGTGAGAGAGGAAGAAGCAGGCTTCCAGCGGAGGAGCCTGATGTGGGGCTCCATCCCAGAACGCTGGGATCACGCCCTGAGCCGAAGGCAGACACCCAACCACTGCGCTACCCAGGCGCCCCTATAAGTAACTTTATTTTAGCTAAGGTTCGGAATTTTCTTTGGTTATATTTGACTAAAGAGAAAATTGCAAACCTGGAGTCAACTTCATTTTAGTTGAGCTTCACAATGCAGTCAATTGTTTTTTCTTTCCAGTGTAATCTTTTTGTCTTTTAGCAAACAGCTTTCAGACTTACATAGGCTATCTAGATTAAATGCTTTGCATTTAGCCAAGAAAAGCTGATGAAACTCTCCTTCAAAAATTGGAGAGTTTTTACTCTCTAGAATTTAATATGTATTGAACCTCAAAATGGTCATCTATGGAATTCTGATGAAATTGCCTCAGAAGCACAAGGCGTTTGTTAATTGCTCATGATATAATTCAAAATTTTCCATTCCTCCTATGTAAAATTCATAATCGATTATTTTATTTTATTATTTTTAATTGAAATACAGTTGACATATGATATTATATTAGTTTCAGGTGTATAACATAGTGATTAGACAATTATATACATTATGAAATGCTCACCACAATCAGGGCAGTTACCACCTGTCACCATACAAAGTTTTCATCATAATCTATTTTTAAATTCATAGGTTTCAGCTGGATAGTATTTATGACCCAATAAAAATATAATGCATAAAATTCTATCATGCTCAAAGAGGTGCAAGGAGTGAATGAATGCGAGGTTGCATTGGCAATACAGCCCCACACTCTAAAAAGCAATCTTTTCATGGTTTTTCTACCTGCTTTGCAGAGATTACATGGAATATCCAAGAAAGACCATATTGTTAGCACAGAAGGGCACTTAGTATCTACTCAAGTCTCTTCAACTTTTCAACAGAAAACTTGGTAATAACTTTGCAACCAGCTGGCCCTCTGCCTGTGAATAGATCATTTTATTTCTCGGACTCTCATTTTCTAATCTGTAAAGTGAAAGCCAGTGAAAGGAGGCATAACCAGCACAACCCATGCTTAAAAAATCAACCCTCTTTCCAACCCATTCTACATTCTGCAATATCCATAGAACATCAATCATGCATGAAGAGTAAATGAATATTTTCAAAAATACTATCCATAGATAGATGAATGGATAAAGATGTGGTACACACACACACACACACACACACACACACACCATGGAATATTATTCAGTCATTAAAAATGAAATCTTGTCATTTGCAAGAACATGAGTGGATCTAGAAAATATAATGCTAAATGAAATAAGTCAGTCAGACAGCACTACTATCCATATAACAAGATATGGAGGACTTAGAGAAATGGGTCCAAGGAGATATGATAATGAAAGGGTATCTGTCTTTGAGATGATGAGCAACAATGAACAGTGGTTCTCAAACTTTTATGTGAATGGGAACTATGGAGATACTGCTCTGATTCATTAAGTACAGAGAATCTTAAGATTCTGCATTTTCAGCAAGCCTTTGACAAAGAAATGCCAATGTTGCTGGTCAACAGATTGCACTCTGAGTAGCAAATGATAAGAGATGCTCAGAAAGCCTGTGAGGAACCAGTGAGGCATGGACACAGAGAAAAGATTTTCATATATGTGCCCAAGCAGATATGTGACCCAGAATCTCACTGGAATCAGAAAGAATATTAAATCCATGCTCTGTTATGGCAATACTTGCCACCAGAAGTCATTTACCAACCATACAAATTGAGCCTTGATTCTGGAAATTACCTGGCAATTGATATGTAAGCTAATAAACATATACCTCTTTCTAGGAAATCTACCTGAATATCTAGAAAGACACCAGTCCTAAGAAGAGATAAGGAATTGAAAACATTGAAAAAGAAGGCAGAATTAAGAAATGTGAATCAAAAAAAAAAAAGGCAGTTAATCCATTTTTTGAAGAAAATATGGGGAAAAAATAAGACTGGGAAGATAATTGCTTTGGTCATCTGCATATAATAAAAGAACGTGGTTTTTGTTTTGTTTTATTTTTTTCTTTTTGAGCTCCAGTGTATCACTTTTTTTTATTGCCCAGATATATTACTTTAAAATTATTCCCTGTATAACTCTTTTCCTTCAAATAATCATTTTATTTTCTTTAATTTGTAGTTCGTAGTCCCTCTTTGTATCAGCAGGTAAGGACAGTCTATGAAACCCCAAACAGTGGACTTGGGCAAAGTCAGTACTTTAGGCTTTTCAGTTTTCTATGTGCAGATCCAAAAGTTCTTGTGCTCATTCAGCACTGAGTTAATGACACAGTCAGGACCAAAACTCAGATTTTAAATTCTCATTTCACTTCTCTCTTCACATTATCAAATTCTTCTTATTTATTGCATTGGACTGTGATATAAATTAAAAGACTTGGAACTAGAAGAGTTGGGTTCAAATTCCAGCTTGGGTAATCCTGGGAAATGTAATCTTTCTGAACCTATTGCCTTATCTATAAAATAAGGATAATTGTAATACCTTATTTCAAAGGGATAGTTCAAAGATGTTATGATAACATTTGGCTATCCATCAATTACTATATAACCATAAAAGTTATAAAAATAAGAATTATCATTAGGCAATTATATTACTCTTATGTAAATAATCCACTGGGGATGATAAATTAATATTTTAATGCTATCCTAATATGTTTTTATTACCCTTTTTTCAAAACAAATCTGTCATTAATGAGTCTCTATTCCAAATAAAGTTTGTCTATAATTATTGACTTAAAAAAACTGTGTATTCCATACTAGCCATTATAACAACCTCTTTTATGTCAAAAATTATATATATATTTTGAAAAGGTTTAGCTTCTTTTTTAAAAAACATGTTATCACTCCATTGCTTCTTAGTAGCGAAGAGTTCTACTGGCACATTCATCTTAGTGTTCTTCCTAATGCTCTGGTGCCTCAATCCAAATATTTGTCTCAACAAACCACAGGTCTAAATTGAGGTTAACCATTTTTGTCTGATATTTTATAAATACTGCTTCTGAAATTTCTCCTCTAGAATTAGGCAACAACAGGAATGAAGGTGATTTGATACATAAAATATTTTAATTTTCAAATACTCATAAGATTTAAAGTTCCATTCCGAATAAATGATTTCAACAATTACATTGTATTTCTTGACTAGCAATCCAATGATTGAATTTTGACATTTTTGAACTATCTCACCAATATCATATACAGGACTAAGTTTTTTCTCTGTGGGAAAAAAATATTATAAGAGGATTCCAGGATCCTGTGCTGCAAGGTCAAATAGAAAAGAGGCAAAGGGAGCTACATAGAGGACAAGTGAATCAGCACTTACTTTCATTTCTGTTCATGGAAATACAATGGAAAAAAGGAAAGTTTTACAGAAAATCCTCCACTCAAAGAAATACAAAAGCTGAGATATTTCTAGCTGTGGTTTATTTCTAATGCAGTGAGATCGAAAGGCAAACTTCCTTAAATCCTTTCTGCTCCTCTCTCCGCTCAACCACCAATGACAATGAAGTGTTTTAGAGTATTTTTAACTCTTTGACTACAGAGAATAATTTTAACAAAATCTGCTTACCTACAGTCATAAAGGTAATATTTCCAAGAGACCATAGTTAAGGAATAATTTTCAGGATCTGATGGTGGGCTTCTCTGAAATAACAAAAATAAAAGAAGGAAATTTAATTACTGTATATCTGCCATTTTTTTCACACAAACCTATAAAGTAGTTATTTGCAATAAAGAGTATATGAAGAAATTGAGACCTAAGAGGTTATATAACTTGCCAAATACCATACAGCCAGTAAGTGCAAGAACTTTGGATTCTCCAAACACAATGTATTAAAGGTCAGGTCACACTTCTTTTTATCCCCAGATATGTCATTACTTTTATGATGTCACAAATCTTTAATCTTTCTGGACTACAATTTATGCCTCTCTAAAACGAAGCTGTTTGAATAGAAGCTCTCCTTCTGCTTTGTAACTCTGTGATATCATGAGTCTGGCCGGGGCATACATTGATAGAATAATTGGCCAGTAATACAGGGTCATGGCATTATCTCTGAAGCTTGCCATAAATGACCTGAATAAAGAAAACCCAGATATAATAACAGCTCCATTATAATTCACTCAATAGTGTTCCTTTGGCCTGAGAGAGTTAACATACCACCCCGAATGCGTTGTCTAATATCAGACAGTAAATGAGGCATTTGGGAGATGGAGATCAATGACATCCCTGCATGCACATCAGTTGTAGAATAATTAACTAAAACCAAAAACCAGGAAGTTCGAAAATTGAAATGCTCTCCACTGCACTTTTCTATCACCAATCATTGTTGTACATTACTGTACAGGATGTACTTGTGATTGAGGAGAGAAGCCTTGACAATTTAATGAAGAAAAGATAAAACACAGTAATCCTATAGAGAGAAAACCTGGTCTCCTATTTATCAACAAATGCATTAGGAATCTTCCATCATTAAATTATACATCAATAATGGTATGAAATGAGAAGAAATAAGTGCCAAATAGGTTTCCTTGTATAACAAAGGTTTTAGAAATTTAAGCTCTTATGCTCATGTAAAAAAACTAAAAATTCTCCTGATCTATCACCTAATTGTACAGTGATATTAATAGGAATGGTTCAATAGTTCTTAATCATGCAAAAATTGAGATAGATAAAGGATTTTGAGTAAAAACTACAACTTAAGTCCCAACAGACTGCGCAAATAATATGCAGCATTTTTTTAACTTATAAGGACACATAAATTAAAATAATACTGTTGTTGAAATCGCATAGTTCAGCAACAGGGGAAGCAAAATAGCTTAACAAACAGAACACAATAAAAAATGTATGTATTTTAAATATATCTTCTCTAATTAAACTTCTGGAAGAAAACAGAATGGAAAACTTTGGATTAAACTTCAAAGATTATAAGGTTATTTTGTAACAGACTTCCAAAACATCAGTAGATGAAGGGAGAAGCTGCAGATTTCTTTAACTTCAAATTATCTGTATTGCCATCCTTAAAAATAAATGCATTGTAAAATATTTTGCATTGCTATGCAAGTATTCGATTTCATCTATGAAATCATAGCCATGATGATGTCCCATATTCAGAACAATGTAATAAAAAATAATAAAAATATGAAGTTTCACTGTAATTGTAGAAAATTAAAATTTTAATTTTTAAGAAAAACTTACTATATTTTAGTATCGCTATGACTAATATTATTTTAAAAATAGTTGTTTCAGTAAATTTTGCACCAATTCTAAAAATAAAACAAATGTTCAAAAAGTTTTGGAACGTCTCTTCACCACTGTAACTCAGAACCAAAGGAGAAAAGTGATCTGTTTTTTTTTTTCATTTTGTTTTCAATAACTGTAATCACCATTCTGATACATTTCATTCACAAGTTTGGACCCAACTGGTTGTAGAACTTTTGAGAAATTATGTTTAATTTCAATGAAGATGCAACAGACAGAACAGCAGAATTTGGTAAAAATAACTTCCACTTTCTGGCTGGGTCATATTGGGCAAGTGGTTTAAGTTCTCAGAGACTCTATTTCTTATCTTCTAGATGAAAATGAAATAACTACTGAAATCAAAGAGTTGTGAGGATTATATAATAGTACAGTTAAGAGAAATGTTATGAGATCTGTAAAGATCTAGAAATGATAGTTATTAATTTTAAGGAAAAAGTTCCCTTTTCTCATTTACACTTCTTCACTCCAAGAATTTTCTTCTTACGAAGACTGCTGAACAAGCACAACTCCCAAACTCTTTGTGCTTCTGTGTCCACTCTTCTCTAGAGATAAAGTGATTTCACTGGTGTTAAATTTAGGAAGACTAGGTAGATATGGCTGTCCCCACGTTATCTGCTTTCCTCCTCTTGCTGGCAGAGAGTGAGTTCTCTCTGCTCCTCTGTGCTTTGGGGTTTGAGGAGGCGTGTTTAGGAGGGCTACTGTGCAGGGCAAGTCCTGCGTGGATCCAGAACAGTTGTGTCTGGCTGGGAGAGTCTGCGTATTTCTGGGATTTATTGAGAAGACTGATTGGGTACACACGCTATGCTCTCTCCCACAAATCAGGAATAATCAGATATAAATTTGGCATCCATAATTATATTTTAAAATGTCAATTATATCTAAATAAAAAATAGGGTAAAAAATAATTCTCTTCTTCAGTCCTAGGTGGAAGCTTTCAACATAGATATTGAATAGAATATGCCATAAATTCTGAGGGTAATTTGAAATAAAAATAACAAAATGTGTAAAAGCAATTGTTGAAATTTGTTATAAGCATCTCTTAGTGACTACTGATAAGCATAACACTTAGATGTTGTACATGTCCTGGCAGATATGTTACAAAATTAATTCAAAATTAAAATAATCTTTTAATTTTGCACAAAGACGTATTTTTAGAGTTCTATGTCCTTTAAAAAAAGAAGAAAATACTGCAGCATTTTATGTGTACCCTTGTGATTGTTTGTGTTCCAGATCAATAGGAATATAGTGCTAACCATAAATGTGTATTTAAAGTTTAAATCCCTATAATTTAAATTTTCTAGTAGTCACATTTAAAAAGGTAGAAAACAAAGATGTAATTAAATTTAATAATATATTTAACTGAATATATCCAAAATATTATCATTTAACATGTAACCCGTATAAAACATTGATGAAAAATATTATAATAATGTTTTTCTTATTACTTTTCCTAAAGTCCTGTAGGTGTTTTACATTTATCCCAGTTTGGACTAGCCACATTTCACATGTGCAGTAGCCATATGTGTCTAGAGGATACTGCACTTGATAACAGTCAAGTGTAGACCCTTAATAGAATTCTATATCAAAACATCAGACACACACACACACACACACACACACGCACACTCAGGTATATTAAACTAAAACCTTCATTAACCAAAATGAGTGAAGAATGAAAAATTCAAATTGAATGCTTTTGATTGACTTATGTTTGGGGTGGGGTTTTTTCCCCTAATTTATATCAATCCTCTTCCTTTTCTTGATTAAGTGTTATGTAGCAAAAATAATTATATATTTAAAATGTAATTAAATAAATATTTAAATAAGTGGAATGATGAACAGTTTGTTTGTTTCTCTGTCTGTTTTAGAAGAGAAAGAACAGATGTTTGTGGACTGATTTACCTGCCATGCAATCTGAGCTCATATAAATTAAATATACTTTTTTCTCCAAATTTCCTGCAACACAACTAGTCTTTCAACATCAGAGCAGCTTATGTCTCAGAGAGATTTAGCACGGTTGGGAATTCAGCATTAAGTTGTTTTTACCAATATATTGAAGCTTACTGAATTGATTGATTCATGAAACTTTGGTCCCCAAAATTTTGAGGCTTCTTACAAACAAATGTATGCAGACACTAAAACTACAACTAGATCAAACTTAGAGACAATCTAGATCAAATCAAGACTAGGGATCCTTGGGATGTAGATGTGCTTGTCGTAGTGTTCTACAATTACTCTCATAGAGTACAGAATTGCATTGTCTTTGTGGCAGCTTGTGCAATCACTTGATAACTTATATAGTATTTGGTAAGGAAAAATGTTCTGGTGTCTCAGAGATACAAAAGTTTTCTCCAACTCAAATCTGAGATCAGACTTAACATTTAATTTGTCTGATTTTTTTCATCCACTCTAATTCCCAAGCAACTCTTCCAGGAAGACCGAAAGGGCGAAGGTAAACACCTGCTTTGCCCAGGTCCACCCTGCTTTTCATTCATAAAGTCTGAGAAAAACTCCAGCTCCAGTACAAAAAAAAAGAATTTTTTTTCTGAATATTTAAGTGTCTATAAATAATTATGTAGTTTTCCGATTCAAACTTTTCTGTAGCTTTTGCCACCTTGGTGCAAATCTTTTAAAAAATCTTTTAAAACTATATTTAATTGCTAGATTCTATCTTCTGGAAATAAATCTCAAAATAAACTTCGGAAGCTGTGAAAAATGGTTTACATATGTTATGATTGTAATTAAGTTAAAAATAAAGGTATGCGTATAAAAGTACTAAAAGAAGTCAAATATTAGGAACCGTGTCTTTGTGTTAGGAATATGGTTGGGTTGTTTCTTTTTTTTTTTGGAATTTGATTTTATTACACAATAAGCATATATTAACTTTTTGAATCATAAACTTAATAAAATAAAATGAGACACCCATGGATATGTACATCAAATAAGGTATAGTGACTCAGAAATGATAAAAACACACACACCCTCAATACAATCTGATGTTAAAGCATAAAATTACAGTTTTAACAACTCGCGAAAATTTCACTCCTCAGTGCATAGCTTTCAGTATTAACACTGTCATTGTTTTGGGTCAAAATACTTAGTCCCTATTTCAAATAACCTTCCCAGCAGAACTTGTCTTGCTTATCCTCATTCTTTTACTTCCAGGAAAATATTATCTTTCAACTATTGTATATTCTTCTATTTTTCACAGTGATTATGATTAAATTGTAAACTCGAACACAAAAATATAGCTCATGCTAAAAACTAATCATGCTAGCATCTAGTCAGTATAACTACTGAGGAAAATTCTTAATACTTTTGCATGCATTCTTTTATTCAAACAGGAAGGCAAAATGTTTATATTTTTGTACTTTTTTAAAGTTTTCGTATTGAAATGTTTTAAACACACAGACAGAAACAAAGAATATTGTGACATATCCATGTTCCCACCATCCAGAGCTAACAAGTGCTATCATTTTGCCATAGCTGCTTCAAATCTTTGTTTTAAAGAAATAAAATATTTCATAAACAGTTAGAGCTTCCCACTCTTCTATTTCCCCTTTACTGTCTTTCTCCAAAGGTAATAGCTATCCTCAACTTGTAGGTTTTTTCCCTAGGTTTGGTCTCAAATTTCTAGCATTTTATGTTTATAAATAATAAATTATATTGTTCTGCATTTTTAATTTGGATAAATGGCATGTATCCTTTTGTGACTTACTTTATAGCACATTAGCGTTTTTAGGATTATCCCAGTTAACCTGCTGGATCTAGCTAATTTATTTTAATAACAATTTAATAATTTATTTTTCCATTCCCATGTTGATAAGCATTTTTTTTATTTTTTTCAAAACAAACAATACCATAAGGAGCACCACGAACATCCTTATAATGTACAGGTGACAGCAGTTCACCAAGGTAGGCACATTACAAACAGAAATTCTGGATTATGCGAGATGACCATCATCAATTATGCTAGACAATGTCAAATAAAAACCCATAATAATCATGTTAATATAAACTCCCTCCCACCCCGTATATTTTTCCATATCCTCAAATAAACTTGTTGGGATTTTGACTGGACTTGAAATAAACTCATAAATTAATATAGGGATAATTAGCATATTTATATGATGGATATGTTCCTGTTGTTATGAACATGATACATGTTGGGAGGACAGTCCTCCTTGGGCCTCTTGTATTCCTTACTGCTTTCCAGTGGACTGGAACAGGTCATTTCTCAGTGTTATTTATGTAGCTGGTGACTTTGAGAGAAGAGAAACGACTTCTCTCAACCCGAAAACCAAAAACAAACAAAAAATCTTGCTTGCTGCTGCAAGTGAAAGCAGTGGATCCCTAAATTCAGTTTTCTTCTCCTATAATTCAGCCCACTGTGTGTGCAGGCATCCACGTGTCATATCACTGTCTGGTCTTGGGCAATGAGGGCAAAGGGACCAAAGAAAAAATGGCAATATTCATGCTGCTTCCTTAGCTGTAATCATTTGATCTCCAACTCAGGAGCCCTGTACCTTCTGCCAGAATCTATGTGATAGTATCAAAGTAATATGGCAGATTCTAAGTGGGGTAAAGTAAAATCTCACAGCATATATTTGATTTATTGAAGACTTGTAACCCTCAACACAAATTTATAATTTTCTGTATAAAGGACTTACACATCTTCTGTCAGAAGGAAGAAGGGAAGGGAGAGAGAAGACATATGGAAGGAGTAAGAAAGGGATGGAGAGAGGAAGGGAGGGAAATGGGGCAATGTATTGGCCAAAGAAAACATGCCTTTCAGTAAGATTTGGGATTATGGTCTGCTAAATTGCCACTACTGTGCCGCACTGTCCAAAATGTGTTACACATGCTTTGTGCAAATCTAATATTATTCCCCTTAGTCCATTTTATCACACTTATTTGGTTGCATTTGTTTTTCTTACTGTTACTCAAGAGTAGATACTCCATATTGATCTTGACATAATTCATATGCTTGGCATTTGGTATATAATGGGCATATGTTATCTTTCACATATTCACTTAGGATTATCATGTGCTCTCTTTAAATTGTGAAGTCTTCAAAAATCACTTATCATGGAATCACCTTCATTTCTATTTCACCAATTGGCATAATAGAGAATTCTGTGTGTGTAGTCATAAAATAAATGCGATTGACTGACAGACTGACTGATTATCCTAGTTGGAAGCATGTTTTAAGACATTCACAGCAGTTACTCTCGCTATTTACAATGATTATAATCATAATAATCACTTCCATTTGTATAATGCTTTATATTTTCCCAAGCCCCTTTTATATACATTATTTAATCTGATCTCCTAAGAAGCCTGGATCTACAATGATCAACATAAATATTATCCATTTGGCAAGATAAATTGATTATATGTACTTTTAAACATAAGATTAAAATAAACTAACATTATGCAAAAATAAAAAGGCAAAGGACACATTTGCTTGTTATTTTACCTATGGTGAACATTAATCCAAATCATTTATGTTGACTTTGATCAAGCTACATCTGTTTATAAAAGTGCTTTGATCTGTTTTACAAAGCAAGTTGCCCCTAGGGTATTCTTAGATTGAGCAGAAGAGGGTAAAATTATCCTTTCTTTTCAAATTTTGAATTAGATAGCTTTGCTTAGCCACAATGTCTCAGGACAGGGAATATTACCATTCTCAACTGAATTTATAAACGTGTTCATAAGTGGGGTTTTTTTTCCTTCTTCTTCTCAACCCATTTGTAATATTGCTTACTGCACTCCAGGTCTAAAATGTTTCTATGCTCAATCATCTTAAAGTGTAAAATTGTCTCTCAGTTTGAAGATCCCTAAGATGGACTGCATCTCTGAGAATAATTAATATCTAGAGACCCAATTTAGTTCTTTTTGTTCTAATGTTCAACAAAGATCCTCATTTATCAATGTATGTTTCCCATGTGTCACATTATTATCTTAAAAGTAGGTCACAGAAGAACACTATTGACCTTTAAGGTCTAATATTCAAAGATGCTGTTCTGGTGAAACTGCATGTTCCCAAAACAATGACGTCTAAAAGGTCATTGTATGGTCAACCACAACAACCTAATGGTGATGACAGAAACCCAAGAAATGTTTCAAAGTGGTAGAAAAACTGTTTTCAACTCAATAATGTACTATTACATTACATTCAAATCTGGAAAATACATATATGTATGCATAGTAACTCTCAGATAGCCTGATCTGCTTAAAGATAATACTTATCTTTAATTCATATGATTATGATGCCTATTAAGATTTTAACTTAGAGACTATGTTTTTAGTAATATACATAAGTTCATTGAACTAATAAACACTTGGGTCAATTAATGAAAATCTGTCTAAGTAAGAAGTTTTGGCATAAGCAACTTTAAATTATAGGGAAAGAAATATTGGTAAAAAAACATAAAAGGAATAAAGGAAAGAGGGAAGGAAGGAAGAGAGAAAGGAAAGAAGTAAGGGAGGAAGGAAGAGAGGGACAGAGGGAGGGGGGAAGAGAGGAATGAAAGCCTAATTCATACATACTTTATCAAAATGCCAATCAAATCAAATGTGTCCTCTACAGTAGGTTTGCTTTGGAATAACTTAAAATTTTAAAACATCACATTTAGCTTCCATATTTTAGAAGTCTTTTGGGGGGACTATTCTTGTTCGTCATAAGTGTCCCAACCTTCATTTACTTCAAGAGACTTTATCCCTGATGAAGAACTATCATTATTTGCAAAACTAATGCTATATACACTATCACGAAGCAGACAAGAGTTTTGAATTTTGTGCATTTCCTAGTAAAATAAATAAATTACATTGTTTGATTAAGTTCAATATCCTAGGCAGTTGCCTTTTAATTCATTTGTATGATAAACTATTCAGTGCCTGTTATATCCCTCAGTGTCCCTCACTTCAGGGATACAGAAAGAAGGAACCTGTACAAGGGGTGCCTGGGTGGCTCAGTAAGTTAAGCATCTGACTCTTTGGCTCAAGCCACGATCTCAGGGTTATGAGATTGAACCTCACATCAGGCTCCATACTGAGATTGGAGCCTGCTTGAGATTCTCTCTCTTTCTCCCACTGCCCCTCCCTCCATTCTCTCTCTCTCTCTCTCTCTCTCAAAAAAATTTTAAAAATTAAAAAAAAAAAGTCTAATAAAGAAGGAACAAGTTCTGACCTGAAGGAGATCATAATCAATGGGGAAAACAAATACAGAAATAAGAGTAATTTTACTTTATAGATAGTAAAGCAGAAAAAAAATATAGGTTATTTTGGAACACTCAGAGTTTTTTTTCCCCTCACATATTTCAATGCATGTTCATTAGTATGACATTAGTATGACATTTTGCAATATGGAGCTACTGTCTGAAGTTATGGCAATCCTCAGAAAGACACAGAACTTTGAAGGCCAAAGAGTATTATTCTCCAAGAAGGAAGAGGAATTCTTCCAAAGTCCAGTATTGTATTCACAAGATATTTGTACTAGCTGTTTCAGTCAAAATTCTTCACAGAAACAGAACCAGTAGGAAGTTTGTGTGTGTGTGTGTGTGTGTGTGCGCTTCTATATGTGCAGGCATACTTTATTTTATTGTGCTTCGCAGTTATTGCATTTTTAACAAATTGAAGGTTTGTGGTAACCCCATGTTGAACATGTCTACTGGCACCATTTTTCCAATAGCATTTGTTCACTTCATGTCTCTCACATTTGGTAATTCTCACAATATTCCAACTTTTTAGTATTACATTTGTTACGACAATCTTTGATTGTTGATCTTTGATGTTATTATTGTATATTGTAGTTGTTTGGGTGCGCCATGAACCATGCCCATATGAGACAGTGAACTTAATCCATAAATGTTGCATGTTGTTCTGACTGTTCCACTGTCCAACCGTTCCCCCATCTCTCTCCCTCTCCTTGGGCCTCTCTATTCTCTGAGACACAATAATATTGAAATTAGGACAATTAATAATCCTGGAAAGGCCTCTAAGTGTTCAGTGGAAAGGAAGAGTTGCACGTCTCTCACTTTAAATCAAAAGCTGGGAATTATCAAGCTTAGTGAGGAAGACTTGTCGAAAGCTTAGATAGGCTGAAAGCAAGGCCTCTTGAGGTGCCAGTCAGCCAAATTGCAAATATAAAGAAAAAATTAAAAGTGCTACTCCAGGGGCGCCTGGCCGGCGCAGTCGGTGGCTCAAGCAACTTTTGATCTCTGGGTTGTAGGTTTGAGCCCCATACTGGGTATAGAGATTACTTAAAAATAAAAAAATAAAATCTTTTTTTAAAAAAAGTACGACTCCTTGGGGCGCCTGGGTGGCACAGCGGTTAAGCGTCTGCCTTCGGCTCAGGGTGTGATCCCGGCGTTATGGGATCGAGCCCCACATCAGGCTCTTCCGCTATGAGCCTGCTTCTTCCTCTCCCACTCCCCCTGCTTGTGTTCCCTCTCTCTCTGGCTGTCTCTATCTCTGTTGAATAAATAAATAAAATCTTTAAAAAATAAAAGTACGACTCCAGTGAACATTTGAATGATAAAAAAGTGAAACAGTCTTATTGCTGGTATGAAGAAAGTTTTAGTGGTCTAGTTGGAAAATCAAACCAACCAGCACATTACCTTAAGCCAAAGCCTAATCCAGAGCAAGACTCTTCAAATCTGTGAAGGCTGAGAGAGGTGAAGAAGCTGCAGAAGGAAAGCTTGAAGCTAGTAGAGGCTGGTTCATGAGGTTTAACGTAACATAAAAGTGTTCAGTGTGTTGCAGTATTTGTTTTATTGTGATGATCTGGAACTGGACCTATAATATCTCTGAGATATGACTGTATGTAAATATACCTAGATATGTGTATATGTCTGTACATGTATATGTATATACATAAGGAATTGGCTTACGTGATTATACAGGTTGGTAAGTTCAAAATCTGTAGAGCAAGCTGCCGACTGGTGACACAGGACATAGCTGATATTGCATCTCTAGTCCAAAGGCAGTCAATCGGAAGCAGAATTTCTCTTCCTCAGGGGACTACGGTCTTTTCTCTCAAGACCTTCAACTGATTGGATGAGGCTTACCTACATTACAGAGGGTGATATGCCTTATTGAAGCTTGACCAATTAAAATATTAATTGCATCTAAAAAAATACTTTTACAGCCACTTCCAGGCTGATGTTTGACAGGAAATTGGCAATCATGGCCTAGCCAGGGTGGCATATAAAATTAACCATCACAGTAGCTGAAATGTATTCTCTGTATATATGGTGTTTAGGCTAATAATTTCATGTGGAGGGATTTCTGCTAGAGTAGTACACCTCTTCTCTCCCTAATATTCACAGTACCCAGAAAAGAATTAAGAATCTGATTGCCAATGGTATGAGGATCTCTATGCTTCTCACTGATGGAATTAATGTATTAAAAATCTGAAAATACTGAAGACTCATTCTCTCTCTTTTCTCCATCTCACATACAAGACAATTCTTATCTTATGAGTGGGCTGTTCTGGTATTTAGACTACAGAGAGATGCATGGTGTTAGCAAGTTCTTCTCACTGCAGATATAAAGACCTGCTCTTTACTCAGCTTTATTAATATTGCAGCTGACATTCTGAATTCTATTTACCTCCTATAAATTGTCACTTAAATTCAGAAAAGAAAAAAAGTGTATTTATTAGTGTTCTAAAACCAAAGCAACTTGGTCTTTGTTTAGGACCTTGAGAGATAGACAAAGATTGGCTCTTGGTAACCACAATAACAAGTGGACATCAGTTTATGGAAAAGTCATGTGGCTTGCTTTAGGTTTTCACCTGAATTAGTACTGAATTAGTACTGACATGGGATTGTCTCAGTGAATCACTGGTTTACGGACATTTTATCTACTGCTGAGTGACTATCATCATAGACCCAGGGCCATTTGTTAATAAATACAAACTGGCCTTAGTAAGGCTACATCCTATTAAAGGGAGAAGAGATGGATGTCTTCAACTGGTCTTCACTTGATTCTTAAACATACCAAAATAGACACCCCTGAGGCCAATATTAAGCTACACAGAATGGAATCTTAAAGTCTCAGATAAAAGCTCTTAATATAAAAGCCTTTTAGGCATTACTGAATGGAATAATTTTCAGCTACTTTTATTATACTTCTCGGTCAGACCTACAGGCTTGGACCTTAACTTGCCAAAGTAGCTAAATTACAGAGCAATATGCTACTCCATGCCAGGCTTAGTTAATCAGCACTATATCAGCTGTCCAAATTCTGTTCATTTAATGTTTAGAGCTACTATCAGGATCAGTAAAAAGAACTGTGGAGAAACTACCCTCTTAGAATTATGTATCTCATCCACAGGTTTAGGAGTCATGCTCTATATGTGATTGCAAGTTGGTTCCATATTTACAAAGTACATAAATGTTGGCAATAACTTTAGATTTCAGGGACTCAGTTTATGGCTTCATCCAGAAATCACAGAAAGAATTTACTAGTGAACAGATGAAAAGAAACAGGGATATTATTACATAAAGCAGTGGTCTTCATTTTTTTTTCCTTTTGTCCCAGTATGTCCAAAAGAATTTTGAGAATTATGTACCATCAAAAAAAATTTTAGATTGATCTTAAAATGTTTATTGATTAAAATAATTGTAAAGACCATAGTTTCAGTTATATTGTAGGCATTGACACTTTAAAATAAAATAACCTTGTTTAAATAGAACCAATGGGAATCTAAGTGCTATGGTACTGTAGAGACTTAATACCTGTCATCTTTAAAAAAAATAAAATAAATAAGCTCGATTTGAATAATGAAAAATTTTACAGCATTTCTTTTTTCTTTGAACTTGTATTCCCATTCAATTTCTGCCATATAATCTTTTTCAGTGTAACATATTTTCATGCCTGAAAGACTCTTGTAGGTTATCCATTGCATTCCCAGCAACAACGAAAACATACATATAATTAAATTTTTTTAATTGAAAAATTTCTATTTGCCATAGGCCCTAAGTTTAAAATTTTTAATTAAATTATTCTTATAATTATTCTTTATTTCAATTGATCAAATTAATGGAAATATATTATAAAATTTGGCATTTACTCTTTAAGCCTTGTTAAAAAGTATTAAATCTTTTATTGGGATAATTGTAACTTGTAATTTTAGATAAATCTTTTGTTAGGATAATTGTAATTTGTCATTTTAAATAGTTCTTGTATACACAGATGACTCATTTGTGTCAGGAATAAAGGAGGATTTAAGGATTTAGCGTAAGTTCCATTACTATAGTTTATTATTAATGTACACACTGAAAAAACTTGGTTATATTAACAAATGCAAGGGAAGAGAAGGAGTATTGTTTTGTTTTGCACCAGTTTTTTGTTTTTGTTTTTGTTTAGTGGTAACACTGAATGGTCATCTGAGATGCATGCCAAAATTCGCATAGTCATCCATGATTATCATCATTAATGATATATCATCTGACAAATTGATTACTTTCACCTTTAATTTTACTGAAACAAGAGAATCAGAAGTGCCATCACTTCCAAAAATGGCTAAGTAAACTGTCTTGAAAGATATATCCTAAATCACTGGAAAATATACCAATGAGGCATTAAAATAAATTTATCACATAATAATTATCCTGTTTAGTTGATCCTATTCATTTATTTTTCTTCTTTGTTTTTTTCTTTCTCTTTTGCTTTGAGAACCTTGTCAATCGATTACATTTCAAAGTTGTCAAACTGTCTAAATATCATTTCAACACATTTTGCCAAAAAATATACATAATAAATAGTTTTATTGTTTCTCAAAGTATATATTTTTTTAAAGATTTTATTTATTTATTCGACAGAGATAGAAACAGCCAGCAAGAGAGGGAACACAAGCAGGGGGAGTGGGAGAGGAAGAAGCAGGCTCACAGCAGAAGAGCCTGATGTGGGGTTCGATTCTAGAACCCTGGGATCACGCCCTGAGCCGAAGGCAGACGCTTACCCGCTGTGCCACCCAGGCGTCCCTCTCAAAGTATATTTTTTATCAAAATACTAATGCCACAGACTTGGGTCATCTCATTTATTGAACATGAGCCCCGTCTACCCTAATTATCAAAATTAACCATTATCATTATCAAGCTAACCAGCCAACCAGAATTAATTTTAATTATAAAAAGAATCTGATATTATTTTCTAATATAAGTAAACGTGGTAATATGACTTAGGGAAGCTTAAAAATGATATATAAATTATGGAATCCAATTCGTGACATACATTGCTAAAATTAGCTAAATTGAGATTTTAAAAAAAAGATTAAAATAAACAGTGTCTGAAATAATTAATTTAGACTTTTTCATAATAAGTTAAAAAACATAAATAATCCAACATTCTGTTTCCTATAATTTAAAAACCCAGTGCATAGCTGTGTTGACCGGTGGGGATCAACTTTTATAAGCAACAAATAAGAACCATGTTAAAAAAATAAGAACCAACACAGAAATAACCCCATTAAGACATCACAACCAAACCTTTTGTATGTATTTAATGAAAAAAGACAGAACTATGCTATTTTTTAAAAAGATGTATGCAGTTTAAGACTAACATGTGCTCTTAGTTTTGTTAAGCATTTTATATGATAAAATAAAATGATAATATGATTGTAAATAGAATGAGCATATCATGATATGATTTGACAAAATAAAGTATCTGTTTGTTTATAACACAGTCACTGAATCTGGTGGAATCATACAAAATGTCTGTCTGTGAGTTTTTTCAAACATAACTTGGAATATTTGATGGTCCTTGAAAAATGTTCTGATTTTATTTAAAATAATATCAGAAGCTGTACTGTTTCTTCTGTTAGAAGTTTCTGACAAATAGCCAGCCCTCTGACCAAACATTAAAATAACTGAAAATAATTTTTATGATTAAAGACAATAAAAATCACTTTTACATTCATAATTTTTTAAACCAATGTTGTCTTTGCTTTGATCTTACCAGATTTTGGCAAGAGTAAGATATATTTGGACCATGGACTTCATGAAACCCCTAAATGAAAACTGCCGTCAATTTTACCATTCATACAATGTAAAACATCGAAATTAGAATATCTCAACAATCTCCCCATTTCTAATATCTAATACCTCTGCATTTCTAAGTAATACATTATATAAAAGGTACCGAATTCTTAAAACACTAATATGGATTTACAGAACTTTGAATGGTCATTAAAGGTTTTCTCCAAAAAATATTGTTTTAATTGTCTCATGGTTAGGATCTCTGATTTTTGCTTCCAGAACACAGCATAACTGCAAAATTCTTGATGAGAAATCCTCTCCCTTTTGTAAAGTGGGAGGACTACTATGAACTCATTAGGGAAAAGAATACATGAAAGTTGAGAAGGCAGCAACGATGCCCCTGGGAAGATTTCTGTGTAGCTCCAGGGGTTCCCACATCCCATTTTAAAGACCGTTGACTTTAAAATACTCAGGAGTACTGAGAATAAAAATACAGGGAAAACAAAGAATACCGAATATTCTCAGAAATACTGGGAATTCTCTGAAAATACTCAGTTTTCTTTGACGGAGGAAGGAAATAGCTTAATGGAATTATTGCACCCTTAAAGATAAATAAAGCAATTATATAAGCCTGTGTTTGAAAAGTTCAGTCTCTATCAAACAAGTTTGCTGGAATGTAAATGGCAACTGGATTGGTTTTAAAAATATATTTCAGTACAACTCTCAGAACAGAAGCAATGTGGGAATGATAGAAATATCAGAAAGAGAAGGCTATTTTTTTTTCTTAAAAGAAAGGTTATAATGTTATAGGACAAGCCTGAGGTGAGGTAAGGGATATTAAAGATGTGCCTGAGTCCACTGCTGGTGAAGATGTGATAAGAAAAGGGGGGAATTATTTTAGTTATTATTATGAATGAAAAAAAATGCACGGGGATCAATGTTATAAAACAGTAAAAGAAAGGCAAGACCTCGGTGAGGAGACAAGTGTCTGAGCACAGCCTTGGGTCCCAGATACATAGAACCAATAGGAAAATGAACTGTAAGAAATTCTGAATATGTTAAATATGAAGAAGAACATGTCAAGTAAGTCCTGCTAACTGTGGTTGCCAAATTACAACCATCTCAACTTTGCAGAAAGTCCAAAATGTCCCAGCAGCTACACTCACAGAACAGGTACAATATACAAAGATAAGCTTTCCCCCAAGGAAACCTTAAATAAGGCAAATGTTGTGTCATAGTCTGATGAGATATTTCTTCCCCACTGAGTTTTAGTTCACCATTCACTGTCTGTGGACAGCCGTGATAGGCTGACCAATGAGGCTGTGCCTTGAAGAGTTTGCTTCTTGCCACAGATATTGCTGAGGTTCTCCTGTGGTTTTTGCAGGAGGAGCATTAATTATCTGGTTTACGTGAAGTACTGAGTTCTGGGTACTGAGTATTTTTGCCTCAGACAAGACTTCAGCAACTGAAAAGCTACTTTCGTTTCTAAAATGTGTGATGGGAGCTTGTACTGTGCATTTGTGTATCCAATTACAAGAGTTAATACTGTTAATACTCTAACAGTTAAGGAGTGTGAATTTGCATTGGATTAGTTCAAATTTTGAAAGTGCTAAAGAAACCATATCCAGAGCTTTTAAAGATAGGCTATGTTGTTGCTGCTGGAAGGACTCCAAATATTCCCAGGATTCAAAAAAATCTCATTGTTTCCAGCTCAGTGCTACATCTATTCTTTAATTTTCTTAAGATCACTAGACAGTAATCAGTGCAAAACCTAATGTCTCCTGCCCAGAAATATTAAAACCGTACATGAATGGTAACAGGGAAAAAGGAGAGAATTTGGTTTCTAATAGAAGATAGTCTGAGAGCAATATAAAAAAAATTGCAACAGATATAACTGAATTTTTATTCAAATTATGAAAAGTCAATACTTTGTTCAAAAGGAAATATTTATTTTCCTAAATTCATCTTACTTCAAAGTAATCAGTGGTAAAGAATGTTTTTTGACAAATAAAAATCCCTGATTTAAGTATTAACTGCTATTTTACAAACTCTACCTAGTTTCCATCAAAAAGACAATGGTAACATTTGTTAGACTTCGTTAATTTTTTTTAAATCTAAAGAAGTTAAAATAAATCACACAACATTACAATGATTAAATGGAATTTTTTCCTATTAATTATTTTAAATTAATGACTTTTTAATTAATTATTACCTTCCTGTTTTCTTCTGTCACATGTTGCCCTCCAATTAAGAGATGCAGTACTTTTTAACTTCCTACGCCATATGGATTATCCACTGTCACAGGATGCTTTGGCTGCAAGGAAAAGAAAACTATGAAAAGCAGCTTAAAAACTAACACATGCAATCTCATATAACAAAACATATGAAGATTGTGTGGTCCCCCAAAATGGACATCTCAGCAATATAATCAAGGTCCCAGGTCCCTCCATGTTTCTGCTCAGCCTTATGCAATGATTGACTTATCCTCTAATACTTACTCTCTTTTTTATCCAAAGAGAACTACCATATTTTCAGGTGTCACATGCAGATAGAAGACAATATCCACATCCCAAAAAGTCTCTTTCTTTGCATGAATTTTTTTTTCCAAAAACAAGAAAAAAATTTTCAGAAGTTTCCGATAGAGCTTTTATTACTTTTGGCTAGAATCTCAGGATCACATACATACACCTTTCTAAGTCAAAAAAGGAAAAACAAAATGAATTATTTGGAGTGATATTTAAATATCCAAAGACCAGTGTAACATAATCACTTACCAGAAGAGAATATTACTATTTAGAATGAACAATCGTCATCAACCTGTATGTATGAATATTCAGGTGTTTACTATCTATGTGTATGGCACTCAGAAGTACTCATTACTAGCTTAGATAATGGTTCTTAAATTGTATTCCCTGAACCAGCAACATCAGCATCATTTGGGAGCTAGTTAAAAATGGAAGTTCTCGAATCCCATCTCAGACCAACTGAATTAGAAAAACCTTGGGGCGCCTGAGTGACTCAATCGTTAAGCATCTGCCTTCAGCTCAGGGCATGATCCCACGGTCCTCGGATCGAGCCCCGCATCAGGCTCCTCTGCTGGGAGCTTTCTTCTTCCTCTCCCACTCCCCCTGCTTGTGTTCCCTCTCTCGCTGGCTGTCCCTCTCTCTGTCAAATAAATAAATAGGGGCGCCTGGGTGGCACAGCGGTTAAGCGTCTGCCTTTGGCTCAGGGCGTGATCCCGGCGTTGGGATCGAGCCCCACATCAGGCTCCTCTGCTATGAGCCTGCTTCTTCCTCTCCCTCTCCCCCTGCTTGTGTTCCCTCTCTCGCTGGCTGTCTCTATCTCTGTCGAATAAATAAATAAAATCTTTAAAAAAAAAATAAATAAATAAATAAATAAATAAAATCTTTAAAGAAAAAAAAAAAAAAAAGAAAAACCTGAGAGTGGGGCCCAGCACTTTGTGTCTTAGCAAGTCCCCCAGGTGAATACAATGCATGTTAAAGTTTGAAAATTGTGGATGTAGTCCAATCACAATCCCTAACCTAAAATGCATAGTCATCAGATAAATACCTGAATTAGGTAATTATTACAGCCAGGTACTATAAAACTAAAACAAATATTCCAGTATGAAAAAAGAAATGGAGGGAGTGGGTATTGGATAGGAAAAGAATAGTGTTTCTGTCTTATGCACCCTCTCCTTTGTATCTTTAAAAAAATACCCCCCTTCAAAATAATATTACCTACATTACAGCATGCATTGCAAAATCCAGAAAAGTTATAAAGAGTGGTCATATAACACAAAAATTAAAATAGAAAATTGATGTGATATTGTGGTTGATTATATTATGTTTGCCTTAAAAAATTTGTGGTGAAAATAATCATAAAGAAACATGGCTCTTTTTTTGTGTGATGATTATGTTAAGGTAAAATAAGCTAGAGATATCTCAAACAGAAGTGAGTTAATAAATTAGCTGATCCTACCAGTAATTATTGAGGAACCTATTAATATGCCTGACTCTATGGTATACACTAATTATGCTGCATTTCTTCTTTTTTTTAATAATAATTTTTTATTATGTTATGTTAGTCACCATACATTACATCCTTAGTTTTTGATGTAGTGTTCCATGATTCATTGTTTGTGTACAACACCCAGTGCACCATGCAATATGTGCCCTCCTTAATACTCATCACCGGCCTATCGCAATCCCCCACCCCCTTCCTCTCTGAAGCCCTCAGTTTGTTTCCCAGAGTCCATAGTCTCTTGTGGTTCATTCCCCCTTCTGTTTACCCACCCTTCATTCTTCCCTTCCTTCTCCTACTGATCTTCCTGCTATTTCTTATGTTCCGTAAATGAGTGATACTATATGATAATTGTTTTTCTCTGCTTGACTTATTGCACTTGGCATAATCTCCTCCAGTCCCGTCCATGTTGCTGCAAATGTTGGGTAATCGTTCTTTCTGATGGCTGAGTAATATTCCATTGTATATATGGACCACATCTTCTTAATCCAGTCATCTGTTGAAGGGCATCTTGGCTCCTTCCACAAGTTTGCTATTGTGGACAATGCTTCTGTGAACTTTGGGGTGCATATGGCCCTTTTCTTCACTACGTCTGTATCTTTGGGGTAAATATCCAGTAGTGCAATATGCTGCATCTCTTCTTAAACCAGTTCAAAAGCATCCTCCATCAATGTACGTGAGTAGGAGGGGAGTCTTACAATGAAGAACTCTCTTAGGCCCAAAATTCTAAGGGCCACAGGCTGCTTCTTTGAAGAGAGTCAGTGCCTCATTGTTGATTTATTATGAAATGAAACATCAGTGATAGTCTTAGTATAGAATGATTTAATGTTGAGCACATGTACAGATAGTGAATAATATTTTACTAATCTATAATCCCTTCAGTGGTTTCTGTCACCTTTTATGAACTCCCTGGAGGGAGTCACTTGTGATAATGCTTCTAGGGTGAGAAGCATTTTCAGAAGTTCAGATTTGCACTTCATTGACAATTTCCCTACAGAGATAGGAGGATCACAGTTATTTTCTTTAAAAGAGATGTAAGTTAAAGAAAAAAGGCAAACTTTAAAGCTTTCAGGACATCAAACAGAATAATCAAATATTTTATAAAATATATATCTTGATATGTCAGCCAATATGTGTTTTCAACAGAAGAGAAAAGTTGTAAAAATCCTCAAACAACAATGATTTTCATGCATAAAAATTTAAATGTTAACTTTGGGCTTATTTTAATTCTACTGAAATATTTAAACTAGTTTTATCATATTGCTTCTTATTTCCCAACCCCTTTGACAAATACTCTTTACACAAAAAGTGAGACATTTGCAAGCTGATGAATCATTATCAATTCATGAGGTATGAATATGCAGTGAAATTTGCAACTAAAGGATATTAATAACGTGCAAGTTTCTAATTATTTGTTATATTTCTTGTACCCAGCAGGTAATAGTGCTTTAAACATTTTGAATTTGTCATATATTAATATTAGAATTTACCAGATTAAACTAAAAATTTCTGGATTAAAAATTAGGTTAAAAATATCATATTTGCTTATATACTTTCCCCTCATGTAGTCTTATTCCCATGCTCAATTTTAAGAATTCAATGTTTTGATTCAATTTTATGTTTTCTGTTAAATTATCAAATATTTAAAAAGTAAGAGTCTTTCTAAAGTTTTAGCTAGCACATTTGAAGAATATACAATTATTCTGTTTGCAAAAATGTAAGAAATCAGACTTGCAGAGGTATTAACAGTGGACTCTACTCTCTCCAGCCAAACCTCAGAGATTATACTTGAGCAAAATTTTTGCTCATGACCGTGGAGGCTAAATACATCAAGGTTGCTCACTGGAAATAGCAACTCCATTAAATTGGAGATAATGCATTATTTTATATCTTGCTAAAAAAAAAAGAAATAAAACCTGGAATTAAAGTTATAAATTGACATTGATTATAAGGCATCCTGATTTTAGAGATATTAAGATGTGTAAATATGTTGGCTCTAGAGTGATGAAATAAACTATATCATATGTTTCCCTCCCTTGTGGCATTTTTCTCAGAAATAAGAAAGGCTCATGCAAATTAAGAGTGCACCACTACTAGAAAATGTATTATGTTTTTGGAAAACTTTTTATTAGAACAACATCAAACTACACAATTCAGATTTTTTAACTGAGTTTAATTCATTACTTTATATTGGCTAAAACCATTACTACTAAAATGTTTGTCAAAAAGAGTTACTTTAAGGCTCAGACCTGAAAACACCACAGTAGCTCATCAATTCGGAATCTGGGACTAAATCAGAGGTCTAAATAGGGAGGGCCTTAATTGTTCTTTATCAATGGCTCTCTATTGCCTACAGGAGTGAAGTGCAAACCTTCAGCTCTGTCTACGTGCAGCCTGGAGCTCCGTCCATACCTCCCCTATGACATCTCATCTAAGCTTCTTGTTGCACTCTGTATCGCCACTATACACAATAACAGCCAGTCCCTCAACCTATTTCATACTTCTGTGGTTTCACAGATGCTCTTCCATTGTAGACTCCATGGAATAGTCCTCTTCATACTTCTCTGACTTTCCTAACCTACTTATAAAAAAGCTTGCCCCTAGCCACTGCTGTTTCTGGCACCTATTTTATAGCATTATGGTGTGTGTGTGTGTGTGTGTGTGTGTGTGTGTGTGTGTGTGTGACTGTCATACTGTCTGTAAATTCCTGAAGGGGCAGGATTATGTCCTTCATCTCTGTTTCTCCTGTAATAGTCACAATGAGATGTATATAACTGGCTTTCAACGAAACTGTTGAATCAATTATTTAATTAAATCAAATCTATATGAACATTCATACTTCCATTAAACAGACTAGATTCAAGTTCCTTTTTAGAAAGTTTTTTTTTTATTTTCATTGTTTTATTGTGAAAACGTTTCTTTTCTACTTGAGAAAGGCTTTTAGTGATCCTTTTCTTTATGAAGAGTGAGGTCCTTGCTTAGGACTTCATTTTTGGAAGGAAAGTTAGATGCTTTGTTATTAAATTTTCTGTCTTTTATTTAGATAGTATATATAGGATGGTAAAAAAATATTTTTAGTGAGATTTTTAAGAGAAGTAAGGGACAGAAAACTCTTAAGAAATGTCTTAACAAATATTGTTTCTTAGGACAGAAACAAAAATAACTCCACAAGATTTCTCTTATTGAGGTTGAATCAGAGTTCAGATTTTATTTTCTTCTCCCTTTGAAAAATAGAAATGCAGATAATGCAGGAGGCCAGCCAGGTAGGACTCTCCATTCAATACAGATGTTGCCTATTCACACTTGCTGCAACAATGAAACATGCTTGGCTTGACTGCTTTCCATTGGTGATTGCATTTCTTTCGACTAACACTCCTGACCAAACACGTATCCTCAATCATTGTATAAAAACAACCAACTATTTATTCACACTAGTTCTCTTTCTTCTTACACTCTTTCCCTACCACAAAGAGAATAAGACTTTAAAAATACTTTTACTTCCTTACATCCCCACTAAGAGATTAAACTCTGGCAAGTACTTTATTTCTCTACTGCATCCTTGCTCAGCAGAGTTTGCTGTGATTGTTTAGTACTTTCAGTTTCTTCTAAAAGTTTGTTTCTTCTACTTTAAGAAACCATAACTTGGACTGATCATATATTTTTAGTTGGGTCTTTGGCCACAACTCACCACTTCATTATTTTCTTCTCTTCCCCCCATTGAGATCGCTGATCTGGTTCATTTAATGTTTACTAAGAGTTTTGCTTGAATACTAAATATGAGGATAATACATGTTAGGAAGGGTTATATATTCTCCAACATTTCACAGCCATGTGAAAGTTCTCTTAGCTGAGTAGAAGATTCTTGGGTTGAAGCCCGTTTGTCTCAAGAATCTATATTATCTGGTAATATCTCAGGTCACTGAAGAAAAATTATGTTCCTTTGCTTATAACTTCAGTCTTCACTGTGGCAGACTGTAAGATATTTTTTTTAACCTTAGAGTTCAGGAATTTTTCCAGGATATATTAGGTCTGCGTTCCACCAATCCTGTCTGGAAATCAGTGAACTACTCTAATTTGCAGACTCAAGTATTTCTTCACACCAGGGAAATTTCCTTCTTTATTTGTTGAATTACTGTCTCTCTTCCATCTGTTTCTTTTTCTCTTTGGAAACCTCTAATATTCATATCTTATGTCTTTGTATCAGTTTTCTTTGCCTCTCTTCTTCTACTTCATGATTTTCATCTCTTTATATTTTTGCTCTGTGTTTTGAGGTATCCTTCTACTTGATTTCCCAGACCACTAATTCACATCTCAACAGTGATAATCTTTCCTTTTTATTCATTCTTTGAAATGATGGTTTAGAAGCATGTTCTTTTACATCTAGTAAGGTATTTTTTGTGTTGTGTTGACTCTCCACTGATAGGTAAATATATAGGCAGATAGATACATGATAGATATATAGATAATATATAGAGATCAATAGAAATACAAGTGTATGAAACCAGAAGTATAATATGCATTTATTGTCTGGATTTCTCTATAGCATTAAATATGCTTATAAGGTATCTTTTTTACAGTTGTTTCTGTTTTACTAATTCTTTAGTAAACATTACTAAATGTTTTGGCTATTTTAGATACTTGCTATTATTAGTATTTATTAGATATTTATTATTTAGAGTTTTGCTGTTTTAGATATTGCTGTGGTAATCCTGCTAGTTGTGTATATTCTGGAAATCAATATACATGTGTGTTAATATCTATGGGGTGAACAAAGTGTGGGTGATTTTTTCCCTTGTTACATTGCCCATTTTATGAAAAATTTACTTAATAAATGCATATTACTTTTCTTGTAGAAAAACTTAAAGGCTAATTTAAAAGCTTAAAAAATAAGTCTGTTTATAGTACAAATTGAGCTATTTCAATGTTTACATATTTCTCAGCTCAATTCTGACCAGCCTCCCCTTCTTCTTTGATTACTGCCCTCTATTATTTGTATACAATTATATAATCTCTTTAGAAAGGAAATTTCTTCCAGGGGAAGGACTGTTTTCTTCATTTACATAGATCTCACAATGTTAAAACATTGCCTTGAAAAATTGCAGATAAGCAAACAAAGAGATGAATTACCAAACAAAAGTTATAAAAGATAAATTAATAGCTAAAAAGTATTGTTCGAAGTTTAATTGTTACTACTGTGTTCAGGGTCCATGCAAATGTTTGTCATTCAACATAGGTGAAATTCAGTGCTTAGATACTTCTTTAAGCTGAACATGCCAGAAGAGTACATTCACTCATTCATCTTTTTACATTTTTCATTTGTTCATTTTTTCATCAAACATTGATTTAGTGCTAATTAGGTTTCTAATACCTAGCTTAAGGCTAAGAATCCTTCCCTGTTCTTTTAAAATGAGAAATATCCCAAAGGCATTCTTCCTTCTCCCTTGGGCACCTTACTGGCCTGGTCCACATTCTGTTCTTCTCATTTAATCTTCTCTCAATTAGCAATTCTTCCACCTCTATCTATTCCTGAAATACCATTCCATCATCTATCTATCTCATGTGCAGGTACAACAATTTTGTTTATCAAAAAGAAGTTGGGTGGAATAAAGGTCTTACTCTTTACTCGTTCCGGCCTCCTCTGACCATCTAAAAAAGATTGATGATTTGGAGCAATATTAACTGTAATGAAGTCTGCAAAAAGTTAAAAAAAACAAAAACAAAACATCTTTTAGCATCAGAGGTAGAGTCTCTAATCAATTTGGATGGACTGGATGGGTGTAAAAAATGGAAAAATAGCTTAATTCCTGTCATCAGTTGTGAACTGCAATGATACCCCTGTGTGCAGACAGACTGAACAACACCATAGGGCTGTGAATAGCCTCAAGCATTGTAACAGTGATGCCAACTAATGAGAAGCAATTGTTGCCTTCAGATTATGGGACAGCAAAATCACAGGTAACTATATTTTAATACTCAAAAGTGTTTCACCATTTGCAAGTGTATTATTGCTTTGTATCCTAGTTTTTAGTATTTTCCTGATTAAGAAATAAATAATGAATCAGGCCTATGGAAAAATTTTTCTCTAGGGCTGTCAAAAACGTTAGCTTGAACCTTGTGACTTTAGTTCTGCCCTTGGTTTCTTGAAAGTAAAGGCAGGAAAAGTTTACACATGTAGTATAAGGCAATCAATAGGAATAATGTCTAATGAAGACTACTCTGTAAAAGTACTTATTGTTATATCTACCTTCCTAGGATCAACAGTCTAAAGGGAAGTTATGTGTTGAATTCACCTAGACAACTCTCATTTTTCTTGGATGCATTTGAAAAAAAACAAAAAACAACAACAACAAAAAAGAAAAACCTCATATATAAAAACCACAAGATAATGGTATAAGAAAGACTATCTTCTTGCTATAGAGTATCAACCATGTTGTTAACAACTCAAATTATGAAATACTACTAATTCTGTGCAGTGTAATATTGGAAGTGACTTGTAATTATGTCTCACTAAAAAATAAGCAAAATTCTTTTTTTTTTTTTAAAGATTTTATTTATTTATGTGACAGAGAGACAGCCAGCGAGAGAGGGAACACAGCAGGGGAGTGGGAGAGGAAGAAGCAGGCTGCTAGTGGAGAAGCCTGATATGGGGCTTGATCCCATAACGCCAGGATCATGCCCTGAGCCAAAGGCAGACGCTTAATCACTGCGCTACCCAGGTGCCCCCATAAGCAAAATTCTTAATGAGGCTAAAGAAATGTTCCCTATTGGCTCAATCCGGATTATCTCTTTGATTAGCTCAATGTCTTGGATTTTTCTAGAGCCAGTGGGTTCTCTCTTGGAATGGCAGGGAGTGAATTGTATCAGTGCACTATATTATATCTATTCTATATACAACTGAAAATAATTTCTAGACTCCGGGTTGCTCAGAATTTACATTCTAAATGCTGTTTTAACTCCAATTAAATATAACAAAATCCCTTGTTTTCTTTTCACTTTGCAGAATGTTAACTGCCTTTTAAATTTAAGAACAGTGTCCTTGTGCACCACTATGACCCCTAAATTTGTCTCTTCTAACTGTATGTCTGTGGGCAGTCACTTCCGTGTTCCGCTACCACCCGGTGAAGAGGAAAAGATCTATAGCCCCTTGGTTTATGATTCAGACTGAAAAATTTTCCAAATCAAACAAGTTATGACCCTATTAATATCAGTGTAACTCTATTAAATTATCTCCCTTTAACTCTGAATTTTTTTTTCCCATTTCATATCCATGGCTGTGTGTCTGGGCTAAGTTTCTTTGGTTTTTAAGTAACAGGAACATATTTAGGTTAACTTTACAAAAAATAGGAAAGGTAGGATAAAACTAAAGCTGTAGCTCCTGAACCTCAAGGAAAGGTAGAGATGCTGGCCTTCAGGGGAGAGGACTAAAAATGCATGCAGAATTAAGGCAGTTCCTCTGTAATCCCTCAGGTTATTCTCATTCATTTTGTCCCCCTCCTCCTTTCCCTCCTTCCTCACTCTTTAGGACCACAGTGTCTTTGAAATCTGAATCATTCTGAGTACCTTAAATTCCACTCTCTCTCTGTGAAGTCTTTCTCTGCTCTTCTTTTATATGGGAAACACGTTTGCCCAACTGTGTTGCAGTTTGGAAGTTTCAGTTCAGAAAAGAGTCAAAGTTGACTAGTAAGTCTGAGTTCCCAATTCAAAATTTCTCTCGATCCAGGTGTCTAAACCGATTGCACATAGCTATGTGCAGGAAAATGAAGTCACTCGCAGCAATCGCCCACAGTGCCAGGACCCCCACTGTTAGCTTGGCAGACAATCTATTGTTAGCTTGGCAGACAATTCATTACAACATCTAAAAACAAACCAAAAAAATTTTTCTCACGATGTATCAAAAATATAAGCAGTCCTAGGTCATTAAAAAAAAAAAGAAGAAGAAGAAGAAGAAAAAGAAATAGTTTCTAGAACTACTATAGTCAAAAAATGTATTGACACAAGTCAGGTTTCAGACACTGCATTTATATGACTAGGATAAGTTTGTAGCTTCTTCAGGAAAAAGTCCCAACCAAGCAGCCTAAAGAAATAGAGGGCTAATATGGAAGATTAGGGATTTTCTAGTTCCCATTGAGAGATGGGTGCAGAAGTAATACAAGGAAAACAGGCAATAGTTTCTTCTTTTCAAAGGTGCTTGCACTGTAATTAGAGTGTGAGGCATTTGATACAACAAGAGTACTGTATTCCCCAGTTTGAAGTCAAGTGTGAGGTAGTATGATATGAATTGGGATTACTAGAAATCAGAAAAATCAATTATTAATGTAGGTGATAAGAACTGTGTTCAAGACTGGACCTTATCCAGGCCTTTCGTTTACATGTAGGATTGGCAATACAGGAAGGGAAGGGAGATGGGGATAAACAAGACCAGTGTTAAAAGGGTGGGAATGAAAATTGTGTGGACAGTGAATAAAAGAGATAATGAGTCATTCTAAGAGAAAACGTTGATAAGGCAAGACTATTGTCAGATATACTAATTGCACAACTGTTCATTGTTTTCTTCCCTAAAACAATCAGAAAAAAAGTAAATTTTTAGTATCAACAACTGGTTTTTGGCATCGGAATGTTATAATCTCATACATAAAATGTCACCAATGTTATTTCAATTATTACCAACAGAAGGCTGGGAGTGGCTAAATGTTTTCATAATTTTCAGAACGGGTCAGTGATATATTAAAGATACTAAAATGGATTTTGTTGTTGTTATAACCCGCAGAAAAATCATAGATGAATTGATTTATTAAACAGAGAGTTGGTAAGCACTTAGAAACGAGTGGAGTTCTCATGCGACAAACTAAATTTAACCTGGTGTTTCATAAGATTACTGACTAGAAAGATAAGGAAAGTGCCATAACATAACACATCTTGATCACAGCACGAGATTCCATAGCGGCATAAAACCCGTCAGATGAGTGTGTCAGTCTTAAGTGTAAACAACAGAATCCAATTCTGGCTGATTAAACAACAAAAACAAAACCAATATAAAGGTTACCCTAAAAATAGCTGATTAGAAGGAAACCACTTCTTCCAAAAGGCTGAAGCATAAATCACAATTATCGGGAGAGAAGACAAACCAGGCTTGAAGATCAGGTAGGAGGAGTCTCGCCCAAAGCCAAGGCACAGGTCTAGTCTTCAGAGAAAATCACTGTCTCCAGCAGTACCTGTCTGAGCCCTCTGATCCTGTGATAGAGTCACCAGCATTTTATTGTAGGAATGCGGTTTTGTCTAATGGCTAAGTATATGAGCTTTGACATGAGATCATTCAGGCTCTCTGTCTCCTCGGTATCCATGCAACCTTGGGCACAACATGGGTTTTCTTGTCTGAATCACATGAATAAAAATACCCAACTAAGATGGTTATTACATAAATGAACCAAATTGCTTAACATGGTACCTAATACATAATAACTGACCAGGAGGAGGAGGAGCGTAGTTGTTAATTTACCCAATTTTGACCAGCAGAGTAGCATGGCTGAGGGACAATGACCTAATACATATTCATAGTCCATAGGAAATAATAATGCCATTATGCATTGCTGTTGTTAGGCATTACCCAGTAATGTGTTCAGTTCTGGCTGTTATACTTTAGGAAGAATTTTGATATCTGTATATGTACTATTTGATATCTGGAGGAATGTCATGTAGAAACAGAGTAAAACTGAACCTGTATAGTTCCATACAAGAGACAGCAACAAATAAATTGGAATTACAGGGGTATAGATTTCAGATCAGTGGAAGAAAAAACTCCCTAAAGAGTATAGAAATAGGGTGCGTTTTGATATCCAACAAAGAAGAGTGGCATTCTCTGAAGCAATGAGAGCCACAGATATCTTCAAGTAAAAGTTAAATGAGTATTTTTAACGATATTATGGAAGTTTCTACATTTTATAGGATTTTAAATGGCCTTAAGGTCATTTCCCATAATGAGCGAATTGGTTTAAGAATACCTACCTACACTTCTGAAACATATTCTACAAGATCATTTTTGAAAAGAAGGAGGAGATTGAATCAGCAAACTGCTAACAACCCACACAGTATACTTATGCAGTATTCAAGATCTACTTTGTGACACATCAAATACCCTTTCTCTTATTTAAAAAGTTCTACCAGTGCTGCAGGAAAAATAACGACAAAATAAAGTTACCCTAAAAATCTTTTTATTTTGGTGGCCAGCTTTGGAACTTGTGTGTTAACAGGAGTGAAAGGCAAATTTTCGTAATATTTTATACATAGAAAAAAATTAGTGAATTTTTAGTTGCCTCATCAAAACAGAAAAGAGGGCGCCTGGGTGGCACAGCGGTTCAGCGTCTGCCTTTGGCCCAGGGCCTGATCCCGGGGTCCTGGGATCGAGTCCCACATGAGGCTGACCTCCGCTATGAGCCTGCTTCTTCCTCTCCTACTCCCCCTGCTTGTGTTCCCTCTCTCGCTGGCTGTCTCTATCTCTGTCAAATAAATAAATAAAATCTTTAAAAAAAACACAACAGAAAAGAATATCGGAAATTGAATGAAAATAAATGAAGCTTCCAAACGTCAGGAACAACTTATATAGGTTGATATTGATACCAAATTTTACTATTCTCAAATAGCAACATACCTTAAGGGATGTTTTAAAGTAACTAATAAAAGAAATTTTTTAAAAGATTTTATTGACTTATTTGAGAGAGAGAGAGACAGAGACCATGGTGGGGTGAGGCACAGAAGGAGAAGCCGACTCCCGCTGAGCAGGGAGCCCGCCCTGGGGCTGGACCCCAGAACCCCGAACTGAAGGTAGGCATTTAACCAACTGAGTCACCCAGGTGCCCCAGAACTTTATTTGTTTTAATGATCTTTTAAAATAAGGCAAATTATTCCTCTCATATGAAAAATAATTCTGGTTTCAAGAAAGTGCTGTAAAGACTATTTCCTAATCAAAATATGAGGCAAGCTATGACTAGTATGAAATTAGCATTCTATTGATTTTCAAACAATTTCCCTTTCATGTGGAGAAAGCACAGAAGAAGTTGTTTTAGTGTAGATGAAGCCTCATTTTCTTCTAAATTATTTGTAAGGGTATGTGCTGAAATCTAAGAAAATTTGGTTAAATTTTAGAAAACGCATGTAAGTTTCATTCTACCAACCTACTAATCCAGAAGAAGTTATTTATCTACATACAGAATTACAGAAGTCCAAACAATAAGAAAGTCACGCAGTATAGAAAACAGCTAATAGAGTATTGAGTTTGTGTCTTGCATTCTCCACTCAAAAACCCTGTGACCTTGAATAATTTGCCCTTTCCTCCAACTCCCCCCCCACCAAAAAAAACTGTAGATAAAATATCTTCTGATCAATTCTATTTCTATAAGGATGTTGGCATATTATGAATCACTATGGAAGAATGAAGGTATTATTATTTCTTTTTTGTAACTACAGAAATAAAGTCTCAGAGGTACATACTGGTTTAGTGGAATAATATTCTGAAACTGCTTTCCATGCTGGGACTCAAATGCTCAGAATTTTAGGCACACAAAAAGTTTAAAGTAAAAAAAAAAATTATCAAAGTTAAGGGGAATGGGTGAAATAGGTAATCGGGTTTAAGGGGGCACTTGCCATGATGAGCACTGGGTAATGTATGGAACTGTTGAATCACTATATTGTACACCCGAAACTATTACACTGTATGTTGACTAACTGGAATTTAAATAAAAATTTTAAAGAAAGATGAAAAGAAACCTAGCAATAACTTTTCGGATGTTATTACCTTAGTACATCAATCATGTATTGAGAACATGAAAGAATAAGCATAACCATAAAAATAAGCATCTGGCCTTTGTCAGAGGGGTCGTACTACTGTCATTTATCTCACCTGTTCTGATCAATAACTATGTATGGGAAATTATAAAAATAGATACAATAATTATTTCAATCCTGTGATGCAGTCTTTATATGTATTATTTCCGGCTCCTCAAACATCTTAAAGAATTGTACCATTACGTTCATTTTGGGGAGGAGGAAACAGGTTTATAGTAGCTGTGACTGGCCTAAGATAGTAAGGAAAAAGAATGAGTTTTATTTCAGGGCTGTGTTACTAGGGTTTTTTTTTTTTCTTTCATACTCCAAGTTTTTTTTTTTTTCCCCTTACTCCAAGTTTTTTTTCAAGATCCTGTGGTATCTTCATATCTAGCATATGGATCCTCTTCTCACAACTATATAAAAACCGGTGTAGAAAAGATGATTTGCTTCTCTTGTCTTTTATGTTGTATGCCTCTCTATTCCTGAAGACACTCAATTATATTTGACCCTGGATAAAGCTGCCTGTTTTCCAGTATTTCCTAATTGCCCATCAGAAAATATAATAGAATGACTAATTTTATTCTAAGAAAACATCTACAGTTCCAAATGTTGAGAGACACCAAATGTGTCAGTTCCAAAGACAGGGTATTAATTCACTAAAAATGTCTCTGGACGTGTCTATCAAGACATTAAGGAAAATAAATTTAAAGAGTAAGGAAAAGAAACTTAATCACACAACACAATTATAAGAAGAAAGAGAAGAAAGAGAAAGAAAGATATAGGAGGCTGCCTAAGAGAAAAGTAACTTGGAATGTAGGCCAATAAAAGGGAGAGGAAAAGAAACTAAAGAGGGGCATATACGAGTTAAGTGCCCTTAAAGCTTGTTCTGGTGCCATAAATAGTACCATAGATTGCCCACTCTGGACTGAAATGCGATAACGATTATATGCAAGGATAACTGCTTTGTTGTATATTGTATTAGATTCCCCAATTGGATTAGGAAGGCCTTTTCTGAGCTTAAAATTTGTTATTATTGCTATCATGTAACAATACAAATTGCTTTCGTACACAAGCTCTACATCAATCTCCCTTTCTCTATCTATATGTAAAATTGTTATGTTTAATTTGATCATAGATTAATTTTTAACAGTTGGTTTGGTTTAAAAATGAAAAATTACTATTTACCTGTAAAACTCAGATTACAGAGTCAGGTTACGTTAGAAATGTGACCTTTGTTCTAAATAAGCAAATATCACCGGGTCCAAGTTAAGCCAGTTTTCTTTCGATCATCACATAAGTTACAAAGACAACCAGAAGCATCTTTCTTTTCTATATTTGGTATCATCAAGATGCTCCAATTGACTGAATGTATTATTTTAGCACCAAATCTTGTTGGCAAGAGCTTTATCTGACAACCTCCGCATTCCTCACCCAACCATCTGTTTTTCTTGGTCCTTAGTCATAAGGAAAAAATTCTAATTTTTTGCAACACCCATATCAAGCTAACCTAATAACAGATTTCCATTGACTTCAGAGAATACTCAGCACTTGCATTCTTACCCATGGTGTGTGAAGAAAGATGTGAAATGATTCAGAGAACTATGTAAATGAGGTAGTGTTGCCATTGGGAGCAGATACAGATGCCTTCACTCTTTTACACTCTGGATACCATGAACTAAGGCCAAACGTTCTCATGCATTGAAACACATTGCAAGATAAGTTATTTTTAGGAAAGGATTGGACATGCAGCCTGACTCTCAACAATGTACTCCAGTAAATATGTTTTCACATATCATCCACTTGGTTTGACAGTAGACACATATTGCAAAAAATTTTGCCCTTCCTTGTGAATCCATCAATCATTAAAATTATTATTACTGGCCTTGATATCCATGATTTAATTACACAACACATTGACCCTCATTCACCTCTAATAGCTTCTCTCTGCTAACTCTTTCTAATATTTTCCTTCTCTAAACATATCATTGATTTTTATATATTCAATGTTTATGAACCCATGCCACATGAGTAATAAGTTCTCGTATAGGTTTTATAATTATTTTAGGTTCGTTCAGTCACCAGCAAATTAATGAAGACCTTCTATGTCCTCTGGCTAGGGTTAGGATAAGATGTAGGCTTGTCACTTAAGCAATTTCTACCTCTTTTAGGGATTATATATTTTGCATCTGTATATTTTTTTCTTCAAATAAGCTAGGAAATCCTCTTCAACAATAGCAGTTGTTGTGTATTTCATATCTAAATAGTTTGTTTAGAAACTCAGGCACAATCCCTATGTTAATGGTGAAAAGTGTAAATTAGCCATGTGAATGACTATGTGAAAACACCTTTTCGGCCATACTCATGTTATTGTATTCTTATTTATCTATCATGACCTCTCTCTCTGTATTTGAAGTAATTTGGAAGTGGAGACCAAATCTATTCATCTTTATTTTCCTCTAGGATCTCGTATAGTGCTTGGTACATAGAACAACATATTCAAGAGATGTATTTTCTTAGCAATGAAGGAGAGAAATTAACTCAATTAAGCCTCTAAATGGTTGCTCCTTAATCATCCGTAGTCTACACTAAATCAGGTTTGTGATTCTGTCATATTTCTATGTCATTACATTGTTCTGCATTGCAGCAGCGTTCCTTTTGTTTTTCCTCTTGAGTAGAAACATTTGATCAAAAGATCTACAATTATAAACAAATATTTATCATCTTGACAAAAGAACATTACACAAAAACCTTTGTAACTGAGAGTTATAATAGAGATCTGCAGGAATAGTCCATGTAAGTTCCAGTCAAAGCATTTGTGGATTTATTGGAAATACTTTCAAAATGGCTCCAGTGGTGTACGAGATAGTGATAATTGTTGGACGCAGCATTTATGGTTTTCCGTAGTCTCAACTACTTTAGATAACTTAGGAATCATCCAGAGTTACTCCCTATGAAAGATTGCAGCCTTCTTTCAGGCATTCAATGCAAGCCTCATTGATTCTCTTCATGATTTATTAAGCCAGGGCACTTTTATGGTTAAGTGACAGAATTCAGATTTCACTGTAATATCTTTTGTAATGATTTTTAAAAACTTTACGGAAGAATATGAAGATGTATATTCCCTAAACTAAGTGAGTACTTATTCAAACAAATGTGACTGTTTTCAAACAATTTCAAAACTGCTCATAGTTAATGCTTACATCAGATATAGAATTATTGGACTTTCGAGTATGACTAAAACATTTATGCAAATGGATTGCCTATATTACGTATATTATTTTGACTAGGACTTGGTTGGAAAGAGAATGGTCCCATCAATAATGACCAAGAGCTGGTTAGAATATTCGGGAAAGTCCATGGAAAATAGGCACTTACCCTCCAAGAGGATACTGTTTAAGTAGTTTGCTAGGCAATTGGCCTCAGAGGGATCTGAAAGCCAGTAGTGAAGACTCTACCATAAAGAGGAGGAACAAGAAAGAAGCTATTTCCCTGGAAAAATAAAGAACAGGAGAATGAAGGATTTGGGTTCAGTAGAGCTTTAATATTACGCAAAGGACTGAGGAACAGCCCAACTGTATGCTGATACAACAGGGCTGCAACAATTAGGAATGTAGCATAAAGCAAAGTCCTGGTCATACTTAATGAAAAGTCTTGTTCTTAGTCCTGGTGTATTAACACCTAAGTAATATGAAAAGCCTGGCTGACTTGATCCTAAAAAAATATATAGTAGCCCAGAGATTTTTTTTTTAACCCACCCTAGAAGCCAAGATGGGCCACGCTGGCATGAAGATAATTTTGAGTTAAAAAGCAATGAAACCCCAGCAGATTCAGGAAAAGCCCTTTATCACCACAACTGCCAAAAAGAATTTAGATAGAGGACCTGCTCCAAGAAGAGAGCTTTCACCATAGGTAAGTACACTAGGACATGAACTAGGTACAGTAGACAAAGAGGAACCTACCAAAGCCTGTTTGATCAAAGTCCTTTATGTCCCAATTTTTCTGAGTGGCCCAGCAACATTTGTTTACCAAACATTCATTCCTTTTCATCTTCCTCTGAATTGCATTTCTTCCATTTGAGGTCCTAGAGCCTTCCCCCTTGTCCTTAGTTCAGAGTGACGTATGTATGTTCAAGTGGCCTGTTTGTGGAATTTCCATGTCTGTGTGGCTTCCCCGTATATGTATGAAATTAAGTTTGACTTTCTTCTATTAATCTGCCTCATATCAACTCGATTCGTATTCCAGCTAGAAGGACCTTGAAAAGGCAGGAAATTCTTGCTCCCTGACACCTACCCAAGGTTTTAGTTTCTGTGGAAGAGCAAAATTTACATGAGGAACTGAAATGACACCAGCAGCAAGGGTCAGGGGGCTGTAAGCTGAAAGCTCCACAGACTCCACATTCATGGCATTTACTGCCTCCATGAAAAAAAGCTAAGGGCATTTAAAACAGAGGAGAAAGAGATTTTAAGACTTCAGAGGCTATCTTGAGTTCTTCATGTGAAAGTGCGCAAAAAGAACATATCTTTAGTTTGCAATGTGTTTTGTTTTTGTTTGTTTTAGAAAAAATAGGAAGGAATTAGGAATTTTCTGGCCTTTTTCCAGCAAGGTAGTGTTGGATAAAGGAGAGATTTGTACCTGAAGTAGAATAATAATGGAAGTGTCATTTTCACTGTCTTTAAATTATCAAGGGAGAGATGCCTGAGTGGCTCAGTGGGTTAAGTGTCTGCCTTCAGCTCAGGTCATGATCTCAGAGTCCCAACATTGAGCCCCCCCCGCCCCGCATCAGGTTTCTTGCTCAGCGGGGAGTTTGCTTCTCCCTCTGACCCTCCCCCCTCTTGTGCTCTCTCTCTTTCTCTATTAAAATAAATAAATAAAATTATCTAGGGAATGAACTTATTACCTGGAGAAAGGAACTGAAGGAAAGAGAGAGGGAGAGACAGAAAATGACAGAGACCCTGGTGGTCGTTTTCCTTCCCCTCTAAATACACATCACTATTTACCTTCATTACTGTATCACTGTGTGTCACTCTTTCATTTACTGGGATTTTTTTTTTTTAAATGTCATTTTTTGGAATGAAGGGAACAATAAAAAAGAGAAAGTAGAAAATAATGCCTTGAAACGAAGTTTTAGTAGCTTTATTAGTGAAATTACTACCTTTTTCCTTCATCTTTCCCTACTTCCCTTAGCAATGTAAACCTGTCAAATCAATCCACAGCTGCACATTAGTCCTCCCACCCCCCAGGTATGAAGGAATCAGTGTGTGGTATAAGCACATAATTCAGAAATAAGATTTCTGAATGAGATCACTGCTTCTATGAAAAGGTTAATGAAACTAGGGCCTGCTGTGAAAAGTACATTGCTTTATGCACAATAGATGTAGGGAGGCTTCATAATAAATTATAATTAGCCTTTTCATAATGCATTTCACAAATACCATTGATTTTGATAACCAGCTTTTTGATATACTCAATATGTTTCACACCTCAAGGTATCTAAAACATAAATACACAGAATAAACCTAAACTGACCATCAGATCTAAGCTCTGCAAGAAACCATATGTAGAATTAGTAGGAGCAGAATCAGATGGGGGACTTCTGAAATTTTTGTGAGTTTATAAACATTTTATAAACTGATTAATTTGCTTGCCCTTTTTGCCAGCTGCCATGAGTTTTCTCTCTCCTCAGCAGTCACAGAGATGCAAATATAGTAGCTTCATTTTGGATGCAAAAAGATGAATCTAGGTCACTAAATAATTTATGCTCTTGGGGCAGATTTACACCCTTCTGAGCTCTGTGGGAAGAGGCTCAAATCCTTGCTTGGGTTTTTGACTTCAGAGTGTCACCCTTGAGCCACTGTGTTAAACCACCTGAGTCTATTTTATCATCTGTAAAAGCAGAAGCAACAAAATCTATTTTGTTATTCTTATGGATGTTGCTGCACATAACAAGGGTGTATATACTATAGCTGGAACAGGTTAAAATTTTATAAAAACACAAAATAATGGGATTAATCTTGGCATTCCAAATCACTTATTTCTCTAACACTGAGGCCACTTAAGTCTATTCTTGAAATATTATGAGAGCATTTGGAGGATTGAATTACTCCTGCCAGGCTAGAAAAGGATCTTAATTATAGCACTAAGAATGAAATCTTTATTCATTCAATAGGTATTTATTGAACACCTACTATTAGGTACCAGGCATTGTATTAGTTACTGAGTATGATGGTGAGTGAAAGAGACATAATCATTACCCTGATGGAGGTTACATCTAATGGTGAAACAAATAAATTTATAAAAATCTCACTTAAATGATCCCCTCATGAGAAATGTTTTCCTATGAAGAATTATCACATTTTTAATTTAGGCCTATGAACAATTCATAGAACCATAAGAAATTTAGAGTCATTCAACTTTCTTCTTTGGATTAAATCTTTGATGACAGTATGTAGAAGAATAAAAGAATAGAAATCACAATAATGTGATTTATTTATTTATTTATTGCATTATTTGAATCTATATTTGGACAAAATTTTTCTGCTAAGTTATTCCTACAGTCTACCAAGACAGATATAAGGGGACAAAAAGACATCAAGGCTGATTTATAGCTCATCAAAATCATCCCACTAGTAGAGATTCATCAAGATCAACTGAGCAATGGTCTCACCGAGTTAGTGAAAGTCAACCTAGTGCTGACATAGCGCATCTTAAACTCAAGAATGATAGCTTTGAATTGGTGGCTAAGAGAATTGATACTACAGTCACCTCAGTAAAACCTCAGTTCACTAGACATTAAAAGAAAGAAGGCTATGTCCATATCAGTTCTTCTGATTAGCAAAAGGATAAGCAGAAAACTTTTGCTAGCAGAAATTTTTCCATTTTCCTTCCTTAGTAAGTGTATAAATGATTAAATCTTTCATAACTCAGATTCTTGTTTTTCTTCAAGTTCCTCAATTGATCTCCAAACAGCCATTGAAGAAGCCACTTTATATTAAAGACAAATATAACATTCAGAGAAATTTTATACTTTGTGAAAAATACGGTTGATAATTTTGAAATAAAAGTTCGATGTGAGAGGTAACATAATGTGGTGATTAAGCAGGTACTATGAGGGCTTTGAGTTCAGTCTAACTCCCTGAATTCTTAAGTGTGTAATATTGGGTGATACTTCAATTTCCTTATTGATAAAATTAGGATTATCATATTATCTGCTTCATGAGGTTGGCTTAAGGATCAAGTAAAGGAACATTTAGAAAGGACATTGTCTTAGAACAATGCCTGCATCAATTTAGCATATATAAGTGTTTATTAAATTAATAATACAGACAGAGACAAATAATTTTCTTGGGTGACTCATAAATGGGTTCTGAAGCTGAATGAAAACAAAACAAAACAAAACAGGCTTTAAAACATATTTTGAATAATAACAGTGTCATTAGGGTAAGTAAATGACTCCTCCAAAGGTGGCCACTTAGAGGAAAATATTAATTTGAATGTATAAGTAGAAGCATGCTTCTTAAAAGCTATTTTATTTCTCTTGAATTCCACCCTATATGATGGCCCAGATCTGTCTGCTAATCATATCAAAGATTTCTTGTTTTTGCTCAACTTCTTCTGGAAGAGGAAGGGAGCTTTGAAATCTGATGACAAAAGTGAGACCCAGTACATTAGACACAATAAAGGGTTCTTCTTTCTTCAAATTAACAAAATGTCATTAGCTTTGTACCTAAAATCAAAAATGAAAAAGATAAAGTACAGTTATTAGGAATCAGAGCTGGAATTCATGAAAAATATATGGAAATACAGGAAGACCAGAATTACTTAGCTGTTTTTTGCTGGGGGGGGGGGCTTTCTTGTTAAAAACAACACTGTATATCACAATTCATATGACTTAGAAAATACTGGAACTTTTAGTGTCAACTCTAAGAATCAGAATTTTGGAAGCTTCATTCTAAGATTCAACTGTGAGGAACTGGCAAATTTAGAAATATTTTGTATTTTAATTTCTTAGGGTTTATTTTCCCACTGCCAAGAAGCAACAGGAAAAATGAAAATTTATTGAAATAATTGTCAAGGGAGAGCAGGGGAGGGGTGTCAGAGACTTTGTTTGTTATGAAACACTAAATAATCAACATTCTTTTACTTTACTTTTATTTTTATTTGACATATTAGTCTGTGGTTTTATGACTGTCAGAGCCAGACTTAATTGGAGACTCTTAAAATGTAGAAATGATATGTGCATTTTATCCTGTAAAGATATCAACACATGAAGACTATGCTAAAGGAAGTAACAAGACTGAGCTCAGGGGGATGGAAATGTTAGTGGATTTAATAATTGTCAATTTGCTGAAAAATCCACCCTGCCCTACAAATAAAAATGTCTGACTGCCAGGCAAAGCTAATAATGCTGACATCATATCCTATACTTCTCTCTCCCTTCATTCCCTCTGCCCAAACCACTCTGAGCTCATTGCTTTCTTGAATTCACCAAAAATCCCAAAATATATATACACAAATATATAGGAATTAGGTCACACAGCTGTGGAGATGCAAATCAAAAATCTTCAGGGTAGATTAGCAGGCTGGAGACCCAGGGAACAGTTGCAGTTTAAGTTCAAAGGAGATCTGTTGGCAGAATTGCTTCTTCTGGGGAGGTCAGTCTTTGTTCTATTAAGGCTTTCAACTGATTGGCTGAGGCCCACCCATATCATGGGGGATAATATGTTTTACTCAAAGTCCACTGATTTAAATGTTACTCTCATCCAAAAGCATCTTCAAAGATACATCCAGAATAACATTTGATCAAATATCTGGCTACTGTTGCCAACCAATCTGACACATACAACTAATCCTCATATCTGTCATATCCCACTCATGACCATTGCACCATTCACTGTAACCATAATATTCCTTCTCCAGCCATCTGCGCAGCACGCGTCCTCCCTCCTCTTTTGGTTTCCTCTATCTTCTATTTGCTCCATGGTACTTATCACTACTTCACTGATAACATACCCACTGTTTTTTTGTTGTTTGTTTGTTTGTATGTTGGTTTTTGTGTAGGGCCCATCTTTTACTATTAAAATGATATCAGAGATGTTGTCTGTTTTATTCACTGTTGCTAACTCCTCACATGTAAACACTCAAGCATTCATTAAAAAATAATAATAATGAATGAACACATGGGCCATATTGTCTTCAATTAACTCATTTATTATAGGAAAATACCTCATTGCTTCATTAAATAGAATGGCCGTATTTCATACAAATGTTGAGGAATAAATCAGACAACTCTCTTCAGTAGACTATATTGTCACTCTGTGCCACTAGGTCCATAGTTGAAGCTATGCAAAGAGTGTCTTTGACGGAGAGAACCCTGTCAGAAGCTCTGTACTCCCCTGACAATTCTCTGCTTTATCTCAAATACATTATATCAGTTAGAATTAGAATAATTGATTGCCAGGGTCACAACTTGAATTGGTTTAAGCAAAATTAGGATCATACTGGCTCATATTAGCGGAAAAGAACAAAAGTTATAGTTGATTTAAAAATTAATCATCTCGATCCAGGAGCTCAAAAAATGTGATTAAGAATAAGCATTACACTCTGCAAATCTCAGCTCATTTTTTCATTCTGTCCTAAGTCAGGTACTGCCTTTGTGGTGACCTTCATGCACATAGCTCATCTGGCAGAAGAGAAGAAACATAAAAACACCTCTTTTTTTAGCCCCTCCAGAAAATACTTCAGGATTTGCTCTGATTGAGGTAATATAAATTCTATGTCCATCTCTGAAACAGTCTGTTTATGTAAGAGGCAATGCTCAACAAAGCCAGGCCTGCATCACATTCTCTACTGGGGTTGGGCATCAAGCAAGCTCTACTAAAGTGGCATCATCTCAGTATGAACAAGTGAATTTTTAAAAATAAGCTTTCTATTTTAGAACAGTCTTAGATATAAAAAAAAAAATTGCAAAGATAGTAAAGAGAGTTCCCATATACCCTATATCCCCTATCCCCAGTTATTAACATCTTATATTAATCTGGTACATTTGTTACAATTAATGTGCCAATTTTGATACATGATTATTATTATCATTATTAGTATTATTATTTCTGAGAGAGGGAGAGAGAATGTGCAAGCAGGGGGAGGGGCAGAGGGGGAGGGAGAGAGATTCCCAAGCAGACTCCACACTGTGCATGGAGCCGGACATGGGGCTCAGTCTCACGACCTTGAGATTATGACCTGAGCTGAAATCAAGAGTTGGACGCTTAACCCACTGAGCCACCCAGGCGTCCCTTGATACATTATTAACTAGAGTCCACATTTATTCAGATTTCTTCAGTTTTATCTAATGTTCTTAGTCCATTCCAGGATCCCATCCAAGATACTGCATTACATTTAGTCGCCATGTCTCCTTAGGCTACTCTTGATAGAGACACTTCTTCAGGTCTTTTTTTAATCACCTTGATAGAGTACTGATAAGCTATTTTGTAAAATATTTCTCACCTGGGATATATCTGATATTTTCTCATGATTAGAATGGGGATGTGGGTTACTGTAAGGAAGACCACAGAGGTAAATTGCCATTTCAATACATCGTATCAAGGGTATATAATATCAACATAACATATCACTATTGATGTTAACCTGATCACCTGCCTGAGGGAGTGTTTGTTAGGTTTCTCCACTAGAAAGTTATTCTTTCCCCCATTTTTATACTGTGCTCTTTGGAAGAAAGTCACTATGCTCAGCCCAGACTTAAGGTGTAGGGAGTTATGCTCCACCTTTTTGAAGACTGTATCTCTATAAATTATTTGGTATTCTTCAGCATAGGATATTTGTCTATCCTCCCCCATTCGTTTGTTTATTCAATCATTTATTCATATCAGTCTAAACCCATGGGTATTTATTTTATACTTAGGTTATAGTACAATAATACACTATTTATTTTGTTGTTCAAATTGTTCCAGCTGTTGCCATTGAGAGCTCTTTCCATTGGCTCCTGTGTCCTTTTGACATAATTCCAACATTGTGGGATTTTTCTCAGTATTTTCTTATTTTATGATGCTACACAGTGCTGTAGAAGTGAATTTTTAAGGGCAGTCTGGAATTATGATCAGAAAAATGGTGAATGCATATATGCCCAAAAAAACCCACCTGAATTTGTTGTGTATCAAATCCTTTATATAACATTAGACCAAGAGAATTTCTATGAAATGAGCTCAGATTCTGTTCTATGATGTATGATGTTTTGTTTTTATTTTTTTCTACCACAAAATTCTGAGACTATGAGCTTATATATGCCAATGACTGTTACACAAAAATTGTTTAAGAAATGTCTTTGCATAAATAAGCTTTGAGGGTGACATTCCAACTAACATGCCAACGTCCATATTGACTGGATTTCTTTCAGCCTACATATCCATATTTCAGTGTTTCCCATAGATGTTTAAAAAAGCTTGATTTTTTTTAAACAGTAGACAAAAAAATCTTCTTTATCCATTTTTAAGTATTCATATAATTCAAAGTGTTCATTCTTTAGGAAATATTTTATTTCCTAACAGATCCACAAATTCTGTATTATCACAATTAGATAGTAAACCACCCATTTTATTGTATCAGTGCTGATAAAATTGTTTCTGGTCTAGATCCTAGGGTGTAAATTCTTACTGTAACATAGCAAAGATAAGGCAGAAAAAGAGAAACTTACTATGCCAAGACCATTTCTGTAAAGAATATGAACTTGGTCTTTATTATTCTCTGGAACCCAGTCTAGTGCTGTGTTTCTCCACCTAGTCATGCTCTGATTCCTATCAATGATTCAGGCTCTAATATGACTGTTTTTCCCACCTTCAGTCCCTCAGTCTGAAGTTGCTTTCTCTCAGGAGTATATATTTACAGTTTCTTAGCCAAAGACTATTGTCTCTTAGGAAGCTTCTATCATTTACAAACAAAATACTTTCCAGCTTAGTGCTATTTGAATGCATTTTTTATGTATTAAAATAGTATTTATTGCTTGTTATAATTTCCTACTGGTTTCAGAAAGGTCTTAACATTATTTATCACTTCAGAGCCAGTTGAAAGAGAGGTGCATCTCTGGATTCCTGGCCGATGGGACTGCTTTCATAGAAATCTGTATTTCTGAGATAGTTGTTAAGTTCTCTGCATATAGTATTCCCACACTGCATGACTCTCCAGGGTCGTATTTTCCCAGCATCAAAAACCTGTGGGCTTCCAGCAACATTGCAAAATTCGCCTTTGTGCTTTTCTTCTTTTGTGTGTTACTCTCTCTGAGTATCTTCACATTAATTCTTGGTTGATGCCTTATAGGGCTTCACTGGGATTCCTTATAGGGATCTGTGGACAACATCCCATGGACAACTGACCTGAAGTGCTCTTATCATCTATAGCCAAAAGGAAAGATCCTACTGTTCCTTAAAGCCAGCTTCTTCAAAGAGGTTTACCAAAGTGAGGCAGTTAAAAAATAGTGATCAAAGAATAGTGTGTGTGTCTCTGTGTGTGTGTGTGTGCGTGCATGCATGTGTGTGTGTGTGTAGTTTGATACTCTGAACAAGACGGTATCATATAGGATCAGGAAAAAAAAAAAAAAACCTGTTTTCACTTTAGAATTGACCCAACAGGGGCACCTGAGTGTTGCAGTCAGTTAAGCGTTAGACTCTTGGTTTGGGCTCAGGTCATGATCTCAGCGTCGTGGGATTGAGCCCCGGGTAGTGCTCTGCGCTGAGTGCTCGGAGTCTGCTTGGGTTTCTCTCTTCCTCTGCCCCTTTCCCCTGTTCTCTCTCTCTCTCAATCTCAAATAAATAAACAAATAAATCTTTAAAATAAAATAAAATAAAATTGGCCCAACAGCAATAATTTTGGGGGTAGGGAGCAAGACAGTTACACTTCCCATAGCCTTGAATGAAGATTCAGGAACATCCCATGATTCTTGCTATCACTGAAGGGTGCCCATGCAACACTGACTATCACAAACACAATTTCAATTAAGTAATTCCAGTTAGAAAGCCCCATGTAACAATCAAATCTTCACAATTTACTCTGGTGGATAGTCAGCTACAGAGTGAGAATGGTGGTCAGCCAACTCATCAACGCTTTTAGAAATATTGTCCCCAAAATCAGAAGCAACATAAAATACCACATAAAATTAAAATGAGCAAACCTAAAAGTTAGTTGATATAATAATTTAATGCATAGAAATATGAAGCAAGTGAGAAAAATTGAAATCCCAGTTAAATCCTTTTATCTTATCTTCCTCAACCAGTTTAAAACACTTCCATGACTCCTTAATATCAAAAGAATTATGGTCAGCTTGTCTAGGAGGCTATAGAAAATTGGCATGATTTGGCTCTTGAATTCCTCCCTATATTCAATTCTCACCAAAACTTACTTTGTATTCTTTTATCATATAGAACTGCTTGCAGTTCTCAACACTCACCATGCTATTTCAAAGCTGTCATTTTCTATCATGCTGTTTCCTCTACTTGGAATGTATCACTTCTAATATAATATAGCCATTATAAATCTCAACTTATGATTGTTGCATATTTAGAAATTTGACTATCCCATTATGTGCTGTTTTTTTCATTTATTATGTTTTATTCATTGTTATATCCTAAGTGTCTAGCAAAGTGTAGAGCACCTTCCAGACACAAAATAAATGCTTGTTGAATGGGTAATTGAATCCAATCCTTAACTGAAAAAAGAGATAAACTAAGACCAGGTGTACGAATATAGGAGAGAATTTAAGTAAAATAACAAAGGCAGTATGGCAAGTATAACAACATGCATACTTAACAACTGCTATGAATCTAACACTTGTACCTACAGTAGTTTGAGTGGTGCCCCCCAAAACGCTATGCTAAACTAAAACCTCAGAATGTGACCATATTTGGAAATGGGGTCTTTGGAGAGGTGACCGACCTTTTCAGGAGGTCACACTGGATTAGGTTGGGCCCAAATGCAATGTGCAGTGTCTTTGTAATAGGACAGGAGACAGAGAAACAGAGGGAAGAAGCCCATTTGAAGATGAAGGCAGAGATTGGAATGATGCAGCTCTAAGGCATGGAATGCCACCAGAAAGTAGAAAGAGGGAATGAAGCATTCTTCCCTAGAACTTTCAGAGAAAGCATGATCTTGCTGATACCTTAATTTTGGATTTACATCCTCCAGAAATGTGAGGGGATAAATTTCTATTTTTTTCAGGCACCCAATTTGTGGTAATTTGTATAGTATCCCTTCTAAAGCTAACACCTAGGGAGTAATTTAAAGAATTGATTATACCTAATATAGATTTTCATTATTAAAGTGAATTTTGAGGATGCCTGGGTGGCTCAGTAGGTTAAGCCTCTGCCTTTGGCGCAGGTCATGGTCCCAGGGTCCTGGGATCAAGTCCCACATTGGGCTCCTTGATCAGTGGAGAACCTGCTTTTCCCTCTGCCTGCCACTCCCCCTGCTTATGCTCACTCTCTCTCTCTCTGACAAATAAATAAATAAAATCTAAAAAGAAAAAAAAAAGTGAACTTTCTCACAATTTTATTCATGAATGCCGGTATAAATAGCATTGCATGATAACGTCCTTTGGTGATATGTACAGTTTAGCCCTCAACCCTCATTTAAACCCTGACATATAAATTCCTTAGAAGCCAGACATTTCAAATCCTCTTCCTGAAAGCCATAATTCCTGTATCCAATGCCTAATCCCACCCATTCCTAATGCTTAGTCTTATATTTCTTATATTTCCCTATATTTTCCCCCCATAAATCCTCAATCCATTCCCTCCTAGGTGTCCCCGTCTGGAAAGTCTTTAAAAATTCCGTATGTTCTCTAAGTTTTCTCTTAGGTAGCATATTTTACATACTCATTTTTCTTTCCAAAGTCTCTTATTCTCTTTCCTTCCTCCTGCAGCCGATGTTGCAGTTAAAACATTTTATTACCTTTCAGCCAGTAATACCATGCTGTTCTACACTGGAAAGCTGAAATACCACCAATGGAAGAAGAAGAGACTAGTGAAAGAAAAGGGGGGAAAAAAGGGAAATGATAGGAAACTGGAAGTTTTGATAAAAATTTTGCTAATAATCACAATTCTGAAGAGGACTGTTCTTTTGTTGTCAACACTGCCATGACAGATACAAATGGCAAGAGAAGAAGTATTGGGGGTCTTGGTGCTTTTCAAATATAAAGCTCAGAGAGGGCATGTGAGAGTGAGGAGGCTCTCAAAGGAGGGCTTGCTAACTGCAGGAGCTGACTTCCACTCTGCAAATGGCTGATTAGGTATGCAGACCAATGCTCCTGCTTAGGAGCTCTAAGAAGGTAGGGTAGCATATAAAGGTCATCAGACAAACATTGAAGAGTAAATAAAGGAGTGAGGAATTAGAAATCTTCTGAAAATCAAGAGAGGCAAAAACCACAGAGACAAGCCCAGCATTTGGGTCTACTTAGAGCTACACTTGATACTTGGTGAGAAATTGCAGAGATAGGTCTTTATTGTTATTAGTCCAAAGCTTGGAGCTGCTTCCAATATATGTCTTCCAATATACGTACTTCCAATGCATGCCTAGGCTATGGAAAACAAAAGGCTGAGTGGAGGTCTCTTCTATGTGCATGGAAATGGCAACATTTTTGCCTTGCAATCTAAAAGTTGTCTATGATCTCACAGAATGAGGACACACACACACACATATGGGAAAGTAGGCAAAGACAGCTGAAAAATAAAATAAAAATTAATAGATCATATTAAAATTCACTGGCTCACTATTAACTCAAGATATAGAAAGATTAAATTATGTTTAGTGCCCCCAATTTGAGGTAGGTACAGAAAAGTGAAATTTACTTCTGTAAAACCACTCCAGCTTCAATGTACTGAATAAGTAAAGCAGTACTGTGGACGTACCTGTCTTTGTAGAGCCAACAGATCCACGCACAGCACCAGCCTCAACTCATACCAAATAAATATTTATTGAATAGAGAGTAAAATTGCATTGTAATGTCTGTAATTATTTCATAAAGCACTAAAAGATGGCATCAAGATCATCAAATGCATAGACCAAGTAACCTGGGCTCTTTCTCAGAGCCACTTTTGGAACTGCAGCTGGGGCACTGTGATGACTTACTGACACTATTTCAAAAAAGAACATAGATTCATCAGGAATCCAATTTGTTGGAGGTTAATAACATTTAGCATTTGCCTGCAGAGGTCGGTTAGCATAGGATTTAGAAAATGTGGATAATTTAGACACTGATGAAAGGGAAGCTAAAGAATGCCAAATTCAGGTGTTGCTTCTTCAATGAGTGATTTCTATTAAGAAAACACTATAAAGAGGCTCTGAGTATAGTTATCAGGAAAAGGATGAGACCTTAGAACCACCATACTTTCCTAAACTGAGAAACTAGACATGGCATGTTATTAACATTTTCACATTTTGAAATGGGGTTTTTATTTATTTCCTGACATTCTGTTGAGACAAGGTTAGGTCTTCAATTTTCTCTCCTGTATTATAAACAAAAGGGTACACCGCAAATGCAAAAGAGGAGTCGAAAATGCTAAGATTCAGTATTTGTATCTTTAATAACATGTTAAGAATTAACTAGACACATTGATAGCACTGGGGAAACCTGTAGAGAGAATTTATACCATTCTAAATTGTTCTAAATAAAATACAAGGGGATATATTCAAAAACAGAAAAATAATTGATTTCAATATCAAACTTGAAATTCACAAAGTAATATATTCTGTAACTACTCAAAATATTTAATTGCAATTACACAATGATATTTGGAAAAAAACATGCTAGTGTTGTCCTGTATTATTAAAGAATATTAATGTTTACAAGTTAACACAGAAAGAAATACAGAGTTTGACATAGTAACTGACCTCAGTTATTATTCAACACATTGACCAAGCACTACCAAAATTTTGTTAAGCAAACCTTATTGAACATCTGTCTTAAAAATGCTTAAATCAATAAGAAAGACAAAGTTTATTTGACTTGTAGTCAGATTCTAATTCTACTTTCACTTTTTCTACAGGCTAAATAATTGCAATTAACCACTGATTAATGTTGTAGTTAATGAGAAGTTAAAGCATTCTTCAATTTTCTCTCTAAATCGGAAACAACATTTAGCTAAAATATATTTCATTGTTGACAGGGAAGGCAGAACGGTGAGCAAATATTTGTTTAAAGTTAAATGTTAATTTCAGTCCTTTTTGTTTTACTACAAAAATGTATCTTAAGCCCTTAATATTTTTTCCAGGAGTATGAATATTTTAAAAGTATGTTTTCATTTGTTTTATTCCAAAAAGAAAATCATTAGATTTCTCTGAATCATTCAAGACATTATTTTTTTTGAATAAAAATCCATTATAATCAAAACAAAATCTTTGGAGAAGCTGACACAATCTTTAAAATAATATATTTACCTTCTATTTTATTTTCTTTCTTTAACAACTGATTTAATTGCATTGTTTCAAACCATTTTAACTGGTATAAAGCTGAGGAAGAAAATGTGAGAAGAAAATGTGAGAGATTTTGAAGATCAAGTTTATCTGTAAGAGCAACAATTTTAATTATCACAAGAAACTGTTGAGTGTTAGCTCAATTAGTTGGAGAAAGATCATGATCTTAAAAAAGTCTCTTCATTGTAACTTCTATAAACTTTGACTGAATTAACTGTTTCCCATGCAAATTAGTTATCTAATTTCAGTGACAGGGTTAGATGAATGGGTAGCTTACAAACACCATTCTTTAGCACCAAATTCTCTTGTCACTATCAAGCCCACCACACCACCTATCTTAACAGAGGTCCTATTCAATATGTGGGTTGGGAGAAGAGTTAAAAACATGAAGGACTAAACTGATTAAGTTTTCTTTCCAGTGTCTTTGTTCTCTTTTAAGTCCTCACTACAAGGTAAGGAAAGTTGAGGAATGGTAGTATACTTTTAATCTTCCATATTTACATTTATTTACCAGTTTTAGTGGATTATCCAGTCCAATGCTGGCAAATTTTGATGTGGGAAAGATTCACATTTGATGTCCTTGCACATTCTTATGCCACCTTTCTTTTTATGGCTTATTATTTTATCAAGTGCCTGAGACCTTCATTCTACTCATTGGTACCCAGAATTCCCCATCGTAACACCCAAGTAGTATTTCCTATTAAGGTAGAGCTATGCTTTTCAAAAACTGCATACTTCGCAATTATTCTTACAGAAGAAAAAATTTGAGTCCCAGAGATGGTCAGCATCTTGCCAGAGATCACCCTACAGGGACACTTTTCATGATTATCAGACCCCACACTGTGTACTTTCTATTCTCTTAAATGCTATTCCTCAATTAGAGGAAAAGAACAGGCCAGTGAGGGGCACCTGGGTGGTTCAGTTGGTTAAGCCACTGCCTTCCTCTCAGGTCATGATCTCAGGGTCCTGGGAGAGAGCCCCATGTGGGGCTCCCTGCTGGCTGGGGAGCCCGCTTCTCCCTTTCCCTCTGCCACTCCCCCTGCTTGTGCTTTCTTGCTCTCTCTCACTCTCTCTCTCTCTCAAATAAATAAATAATCTTAAAAAAAAAAAAGAACAGAACAGTGAAATGCCTTAGGTAGATGATTCTACATACCTCTACATCTCTACGGGGTGCCATTCCAAACATAGAATATATGACCAGAAGCCCTGGAGTTGTGCAGTGTACAACATGAGTGACCATACATGCTGATGTTGAAAACAAAAAAAAGGAAAAGAATGGGGCGCCTGGGTGGCACAGCGGTTAAGCGTCTGCCTTTGGCTCAGGGCGTGATCCTGGCATTACGGGATCGAGCCCCACATCAGGCTCCTCTGCTATGAGCCTGCTTCTTCCTCTCCCACTCCCCCTGCTTGTGTTCCCTCTCTCGCTGGCTGTCTCTATCTCTGTCGAATAAATAAAAATAAAATCTTTAAAAAAATAAAAAAATAAAAAAAAAGGAAAAGATTGCATGGATTTCAAACAATAGTAATTAATGATTTAATGAAGAAGACTAGAAAGGAGACATCAAGAATGACTTTAATTCTGAAAGATAGCTTTTAATTTTAATGGAATAAAGGGTCATAGGAAAAGTGGCAAGTGTGGCCAGGACAATAATATGTTCATCCTTAGGTACTTTGGATTTGAAGTACACAGAGTACCTGTAGGTAGAAGTCTTCAAAAGATAGTTAGAATTATGGTGCTGGAACTTGAGAGAGAGAATCACTGAAGATTTGGATAATATCCACTGACAGAGAAGTAAAAAATTGAAGTCATGGTATTCCTTGGACATAGATTAGAGAAAATAGGAGACGCTCAAGTATGGAACATTGGGGGAAATATGGTTTGCTGTTCAGAGAAGTGAAAAGGCCAGAGTGCAGTGTTAATAATAAGGTGGAATCAAAAACTTGTCAATGATACAGACCTCAAGGAATGGAAAATCTTTAAAGCAGAGGATACAAAACCTCTATGAAATGATACCAGGAAGAAATAGAGGATAAAATCCAAAAAAGATAAATTCCAAAAAGGAGCTCATTGGTAAAAATTAAAATATAAAATAAAATAAAATAATTAAAAAAAATAAAATCTACACTAAGATGTGCATACGATCTGCTAGGCTCACTCACTTAGCTGAGGGAATTTTTCTTCCCAGTAGCCTCAAAATATACCACCTAGTTTAGCCTATGCCTCAGACACTTTGCAGGTTAGATATATCCATTTAATAAGGGTGTCCAAGGTAGTTTGATCTTACCAGAATCTAGAAATCAAAAGATCTACTATATCTAAGACTATAAATCCAGAGTTGAAAAAGACCTGGATTTGACAATAGGAGATAGGCAGAGAGAAGGAAGGAAAGAAACAAGAGTTTCCTTTATTTACCCTCTTGCCCTTTCCTTAGTTACATGGAGAGCCAAAAGGCAAAGTATCATGTTTATTGCCTATCCCATACATTAAAATGTAAGCTTCCTGGGGGTAAGAGTTTTTACTATTTTGTATTTCCAGCATCTTGAATTGTACCTCACACCAATCATAAATGTTGAATAAGTCTTTGTTGAAAAACTAGTATTTTTTTTTTACCTTGACCTTCCAAAAGTCAAAGTCCTAGAGGTTTAAGGGTGGTTTATATGATCAAATGTGATTCTTTATCATATTCACTGTCTATAGAATCTAATCCCTACATAAGCCAGGGCACCATCATTTTGGACAACTATTTATGTCCAAAAGTTGTGTGTGTACTAACCTAATACATCTCCAGCACAACACACAGTCGGCGTGCACGGAGACACAATTATTTGCCATCACATGTGTGAATTATAAAGGAAAACTTTCAACAAACAAGAGCTGAAGTCAAATAAATTAGAAATTAAAAAAAAAGAAAAGCCAGTGTGAGATTTAAATTTTTAAAATACATTAATATCTGCGTCTAATACTTATGAATTTTGAGTATTTTTGTGGCTTCACTAAAATTTTGGTATTCCAAGTATTCCATGAAGCCCAGAGTTATCTCATTACAGGCTATCCTCCTAAAATTTCATCTAAAATGCACAGATTTTCAAATATAACCTGAATATTTTCTTTTCTGGGGAACAAGCCCATAGATTTCCTCAAATTTCAAAAAATAAAGTTAGACTATTGCCAAATGAGGGTTTTTTTTAAAAGCATGCTTTATTTTTACCTATACCTAGTCATTTTTATTTATTCAGCAAGCATATACATGCTAGGAATATATATTAGGTGCATGCTATGTGCTCCAGGTAGGCCCTTGAGATAAACATAAACAGCAAATAGATGCAAACTATTCATGACCCTTTACATAGGATCTATTAACTAACATCTCTAAGTGTTAAAGTTTCTAGTTTGGAACCAAATAGTCTTATAAGAGTTTTCGTCATCCTTTCTTCACTAAAATTCAACTTAAATCCAATTCATTCCAATTAATTCAAAATTTATTAGCACGGAGATAAAGTCATTCAATTACATGTTTGTGGAAATGTATTTAAAGAACATGAAAACATTCATTTCTTATTATGTGGTGTAATATCATAAATTATTGATAGCTCTCCTTTACTTGTTAAAATATGCAGCATTTGGTTTTGATATTTTAAGTATTTTACACATTTATAAAAATAAATGTAGTCAGCACTTAAGAGTTGTTATGATCTCCAACCTAATCCTGATGCAAATGTGTAAGTTTCCTTCTCTCAAATTAAGAAGAAAAATACATAAAAACAAACTAATTTGAAATCGCTCTTACCCCCTTTCACTCTTCATAGTGCTTCCTTATACTTCTGTAAGTGTGTTAGGAATGGTAGCTCTCTTCATATACTTAATGTGTTAGGCTTCTTATTCCCCTGTTTACAGAATATTAGTCTTGTGACATAAGACATTATTACTCTTGTGGACAGTTTTTAAATTTCATCATTGTTTCCCTGATGTATGAATAATCAGGTCAAAGATTTGTCTAAAGTCCTTATGAGATAATGGCTGTCGGTTTCAGATTTATTTTTTTCTCCTTTCCATATTTCTTAATTCCACACAACGTGGTAGAGATAGGAGTAAATTGTGATTCCATTCCTTTTTTCTTTCTTTCTTTCTTTTTTTTTTTTTAAATTTCGCTACCAAGTTGGCCCTACACATCCTGTGGTAATAGTAAAAAGTGAAGCTCTATTTTAATGGAGAGAAAGATCTTTATCTTTTTCCATGGAATCATGACTCATGCAACTTTTTTTTTCCATGATAAACTAATATTGAAATAAGTGCTGATTTAAGGTCACTTTTATGTAGTTAAAATCAACATTGTCTGCAGAACCCTGCATTGCATTTATCATCAAATTTATATTGTTTTGTTCTCAGATCCAATCGTTTAACTGGTGGACCTCCAGCTAAATGGTTTCTGTTAAATATATGTACTTTGTTATTTTAAATACTGCTCTTAATCTGCCTTTTAAACAGAGACTGTACTTTCCTGTACACATTTATTCTCCTCTTGCACTATAAGTGTACTTTAGCACATTGTAAATCCATTTATTGGCTTCTTAACTAATGCTTTATATATCTTAATATTATATAATATAAATCCCAGAATATTTTTATAATCACTCTATATCATCAGGATTCATTTAGATTTATTCCCAGACTCAAATTATTTGCTTTTTTTTTTTCTTGCTTCATCTCCTAGATTCCAACAGAGTCATTTTTTTCCTACTGGAAGAACAGTTCTTATAGGTTCCTTTTGGGTTTGTGCACAGGTAGTGAATTCTTTACTCATTATATGCAGATGCTTTTACGATACCTTCATTCTTAAAAATGTTATCCACAGTGGAGAAATTAAGCTTGGCAATTGTATCTTTTAACATCCTGAAGATGCTCTACCATTCTGTGGCCACTGATGTTATTTAATAGTCACTCAATCTCTCCGTCAAGGTTAATCTCTGGGTACCTTTAATATTTTATGTTTTGTTTTCTTCGTCAGTTATGGGAAATTCTCAGCTATTACCTCATGAAAAATCTCTTGGTGGCCCATTTTTGCTCTTCTTTTTTTCTAAAATTTCAGATAAAAAAGTATTAGACTTTCTCATTGTATCCTCTCTTACCCCTTCTTCTTTATTTCTATATTTTGCCTCTCTTTGCTTCCTTCTAGCTCAGCTGTGTCTAACTTGCTATTAAAATCATTCATTGTCTTCTTGGTTTTACTTATTATATTTTTCAGTTCCATAATTTCTAGTTGATTCTTATTCATATATGCAGCATCACTATTTATAGTTTCCAGTTCCTTTCTCTAAATTTTAAATTCATTTTTATTTCCCTGAACACAGTGGGCAAAATTGTATTATAATTTATATCTGACAATTCCCATAACCAGACTTTGTCTCAACCAATTTCTATTCAATGTCGTTCTACTAATTCTGGTTTGTGTATTTTCATTCTGCTATTTGCTTTATTATCTTTGATTTTTTCTCTGAACAATTATCTTCAGAAAAAATTTGAGTCCTAAGATATTTCTATATTCTTTCAAAGATGAGACTGTTTTCTTTTGCCAGGCAGAAGCATGCGCCAGCCTACCACATTCAGAGCAGGGGATGTTGCCCTAGAGTTGCTTTCTTTAGCAGTCACTTAATATTAACTTGCATCTTTCCAATTCAGGGACTTTCCTGAATGATAGCTTTTTTCTCATGTGTCCTGAGGATTGGCAGAATTTTTCTGTACAAAGGTGGTAGTGGTGTTCTAGTTCTCAGAGATGGTCCCTGCCTCCTGGATTCTGACCGCAGTTATCTGCTGCCTCTCAGCTTGTCTGGTATGATTGAAATGACCCTAAGCCCTGGCTCATTCTGTCCTTTATTATTAAATGAGGACCTCAGCAGTGTATGAGGATGATTTTAGGTCCAACTTCTTAGGCGCCTTTACCAGGAGGTGTTCAGCCTCAACTTGCTCACCATTTACCGGAAAAAGATTTCCTTCAAATGTTAGTTTTTCATAGACTTTATATTTGAAATTTAACAATTTACAAATCTATATTAAGATCTTAAAAAGATTAATAGCCTCTCTACTAGCAATTCCACCTTGGCAGTTTATTTTAATGAGATACAACCCTCTCCCTGACCCACCATTGATCCCCCCCACACACACACATACACAATAAACTGTGGGAATGCTTTATACGAAAGGATATTGATTATAACACTTTTTTAAATTCTAAGAAAAAATGGAAACAAATGACATATCAAATAAAAGGGAATAGATGTGCTAATAATGATTTATCCATACAATGGGTTAGTATTTAGCAATTAAAACTAATATTTGCTATAATCATGGTATCTAATATCAGAATATGAAATTTCATGGACTATGTGATTAACATTTTATAAATAGAAGAAAAAAGCTATAAATCAAAAACACTAAAAGACATGGGGCACCTGGGAGGCTCTGTTGTTTAAGCGTCTCTCAGTTTTGGCTCAGGTTATGATCTCAGGGTCGTGAGATCCAGCCCTGAGTCAGGCTCTGCACAGCTTGGAGTTTGCTCAAAATTCCCTCTCTCCCTCTCCTTTCACCCCTCTTGCTCATGCTCTCTCTTTCTCTCTCTAAAATAAACAAATAAAATCTTTAAAAAAAAAAAAAAAACTAAGAGACAAATCACCAGAAATCTGTATAGTTATTCTGAATGCTGATTTATATTTTCATTTATATTTTTGTGTATTTTCCTATTTATACAATAAAATCATACAACTTTTAAAATCAGAAAAATATTATTGTAAGTCTCTCTGAAAGAAAATATAGCAAATTTAATTAGTAATTTTATTTGAGTAATGGGAATTTCAGGACCCCCCCTTTGTCAAATTTCTTTGCATTTCATAAATTCTCTACGATTAGCATGCACAGCTTTTATGATCAAAATAAGATATAGTATATTTTAAAACTAAATGCTAAAAAATCAAAGTATTCCTTCCTGAAAATAATGCTACATATGCTCTTTTTTACATTACATAAAGCTGTCCCTAAAGCAAGTTTAAAAATTTTTCAGAAGGACATGTGGTCAAGTTCTGCAAAGGACTTTCTAGGCAAATGGCTATCTGTTAGGGTTTACAGTTCACAAAGGTAATCAACAGGAGCTGGCAGAAATTTATTTTCAAGTTGTTTTTTTTTTCAAAAACAATTTGGCTATTAAAAAATGCCCTTATGCTGTTTAAGTAAACGGTTTAAGTAAGGTCTGAATTAAATAAGAATTTCATATGGAATTAATTTTTCAGTCATTTCCTCAATGTAAAATATGGCTGAAACAAGGGCAGCAGTCTCTAAAGACTTTATATTAGAATTAAAATACTACCTGCTGTTTTAAAAAGCAAACTTTCTAGAGTGTATCTTCTGTGCAATAAATACCATAATAGGAAAGAGTAATAATAAACTAATTAGGTAAAGATACGGCCTTCTGGCCCACGTAAGGTTTCCTTTCTTTTTGTCCATTCTTAAGTACTTTATCTCATTGTAAATGGTGAAAGAAAAAACATTTCTAATTATTCCATTATTGTCTTGGTGTCCAAATCTGATGTTGTCCTAATCGATCAACTCCTATTAATTCTAGCTTTGTGTCCTTAGTCACTCTTGGCGACACCCACAATTCTGTTTCTGATGTTGCAAGTGCAGTTATGTAATATTCATCTTGCATGGTGTTTATAAAACTACAGGTTTTAAGTTGTTTACAGTAGTCTTTAGTTACCAAAATAAAACAAACCAAATTGTATTACACCCTTGAATTGTGTCTTGCGTGCCCTGAAAGTTAATTGTGACCTCAGTCTAAGGAAATAAAGACTAACTAATAACTGGGTTACTAAGGTGGTTTGACTTGTTTGGAAACGGAATGTGGTTCTTTGCAAACTAATCTGGTAAAATTGTAATTTTTACTTTCTTCACAAATCAGTGACTTTCAAACACATATTTGCTCACTTCTGATACTTATATAAACAAATCAATAAATATTGCTAAATCCTAAATTTATCAAGATTTTTTAATCCTGTATTCCTCACAAAATTTGTTGACCAGATGGACCTATGACAAACTTGAATATGAAAGTTTTAAGCACAAATGCCTTTTTTTGTGCCTTAAGATACATTATGAAATCAGTCTTTATATACATTCATTTATTTGTACCCCACCTTGTCTGAAAGATTTTGAGATATATGTGTAGGTGTGTACGTATGTAACAGGATACAGATACGAATAAAATTAATGATGAAGATAAGTAGGACAAAGGGAAATGACACAAGGAAAGCTGGGGTCAAATTAATGTGGCATTAATGCATGAAAAGCTCACCAAGGCGTTCTATGTATTTATTGGCGAAGAATACAAACTTGACACTAAATTAATTAATTCATATGAAATTAAGTCCAGTAATTAAGGTGAATTAAGAAACATGATGAATAAATAAGTTAGCAGGAACAAATGAAGTATCATCCTCCCTGATACCAAGATCAGAGAGAAATTACTTATGTGAATTCTCAGGAAAAGAATGCTGAAAACAAAAATTATTGAAAACAATAATTTTTAGAGCAATAAGTCAACTAGTTCCATGTCACTCTTTCCTATGTGACAGGCTCAGTCTAGAAAAATGGGAAAAGACTATTCAATTCAGGAGAAACAGCTAGATAAGGGGATTTGAGATGAGTGAGACTAAGTGTGTAAGTTCTAGTCTGGTCTAGTTTACTTCAAGACTCCTTAAATATTCTTTTCTTTAAGTAAAAGTTCTCTCTGCCAAGACTTTCATTCATATTAAAAAGCAGTGATTCCAAAATTTTAATCCTTGACCAGTAGCTAATTCAGGTTTCAAGTTAAGCAAAAAGCCACGGGCAGTGATCTGTCAGTTGAGCTGATGTACACATGACATGCACTTTTGGGGCTGAAGCCCCCTAGCGGGGATCAACCTAAAAATCAGGCCACTCTTCCCTGGCCACGTGCAGAAATGAAGGACTACGAATGGGATGGGTACAGTGCCTCTCAGGAAATAGTTATGAATAAAGTCACTGCTGGTGCTGTAACCTACAGCAATGTAGGTGGCGCTCTGCATGATGCTCTCTTTGCTAGCATGTTGCCTGACAGGATTGCATCTGTGGGGGTTTGTTGGCACCTTTTTCTAGTTCACATAACTTCTCTCTAGAACTCAGCACTGGCCAAGGTAAGATATCTTAATAGATTAATACAAGCAGTCCTTACATGGTTCTGAACGCATAAAATTCAGTAACAGTGATTTATTTAAATAACCCCAGTCCCCCAACAACACAGTTTAAATTTCAGTTATGGTGTTGTGGGTAATTACGTTCTAGTACAAACTTCACTACTAGCTCTTCAGTCCACAGATTACTAAGTAAATAATCAATGTGCGTCACGATCATTGACCCTGTTACTTGCTTCAAAGTCTGTTGGTGATTGATTTCTGAGCATCAGTTAACAAGTCCACATGCAAGCAGCAAGGTATGTAATTATACTGACTCCTTGTCTCGCTGTGGTAAAACCAGATGATATTCTACAAAATGGATAATTGAAAGAGAGACATAGCCAATAAGATAAAAATGCAGAAGAAGAAAGAAAAAAAAGAAAGAAAGAAAGAAAAAGAAAGAGGGAGGGAGGGAGGGAGGAAGGAAAGGAGTGAGGGAGGAAGGAAGGAGGAAGGGAAGGAGGAAGGGAGGAAGGGAGGGAGAGAGGAAGGAAAGAAGAGGATATACATTGGTAGTGAAATTTGAATCAAATGTAAATGGAGTTATAGAAGAAATAGCTGAGTGTGGGAATGTTGACATTGTCACCATTCAGAGGGTGAACTTGTTAACATAAATGAGTAAAGCAGTTGTGATGGAAAGGATTAAGATGTCTCGGGGAAGTGATGCCGTCAAAAAAACTTTGCATTAAAGGATCTCTCAAAAATATTTCATAGCATTAAAGTACATAGGGTAAAATGTTGGAAACCAATCCACACTTTGAAAGGAGTAAGGGAATTCTTCAGAGCATAGAGAAGATGTTCATTTCATGTGGTCAGTGGCATGAAGAGAAGAAAAGAAAGTGTTTCTCAAACAACTCATAAGCTTTTTTAAAAAGATTTTATTTATTTAATTATTTGAGAGAGAGAATGAGAGAGTGAGCATGAGTGGGGGGAGGGGCAAAGGGAGAAGGAGAAGCAGATTCTCCAATGAGCAGGGAGCCTGACCAGGGATTGATCCTAGGATCCTGAGATCATGACCTGAGCCAAAGGCAGACACTTAACTGACTGAGCCACCCAGGCACCCCAAGATAAGCTTTTTTTTTCAATAAACAAATAAAACATTTTAAATTTCAATGTCTCTAATGTTTTAAATTACAGTGTACTACATTAGTATTAGTTTCACTAATTTTTTATATTTCCATACATTTTAACCAATAATAAGAAAACTTTTAATATTTGACAACAAATTTTAAGGCCCACAGAATGATGATAATTTTCCCATGGCTTATTAAAATCTCAAGTAAAATCTCATCACCTTTTGGTTCAAGGGGCAACTATGGTTGACTCTACTTTCTGATATTATATATCTAGGTTCTCAGTAAAGATTCTGGTGAACCACCAATTCTTTGACTGGTTTCAGGACAAGTTTAGTATCTGGTGATAATTATGCAATTTGTTGGCTTTTTACAGGGACTCTGAGCAGGACAGGTACATTTATTGACATGTGCAATCCAAGTAGTTAAAAAAAAAAGAGGAAATTACAAAGGCTAACGAACATTTAAAGATACTTAAAATTGCATTCAAGGAATCAATCCATAAAATTTATCAGACTTCAAATGTTTTATCTACTTATTTATTTACAGTAAAATATGTATAATCAGGAAAAAGCAGACAAATAAGAGGGAAAATTGACAGCACCTATGAGCACTGCTTGAGAGATTACAAACTAATACAGTTGTTTCAGGGAGAAATATCTGGATTTCCAAAGACTTAATTTCACTTTTAAAAATTTACCTTTAAGAAATCATTATGGGTTTGTGAAAAAAGAGTATGTATATACAGGTATGCTCATTTTTATAGTATTTATAATAGAGAATGAAATGAATAATTTTGATATTCAGTAAGAAAGAATTACTAAGTAGTAATGTTTTCATCTGATGAAATGTCATTCACTCATTACAATTCATAAAAGTCCTGAAATTCACTTTTGTAGACATCAAGGCACCATGCAATAACATGAGAAAAGTGTAAGCGCTATACACAAGGAAGTTGCAAGTATGTGGAAGAATCTGATAAAAACTACTTAAGACAAAAGAATAGCTACAGATCAGTGCTTCTCAAACTATATCTGGTAAAAGGCCAGTGTGACTATTTTCTTCTTAATCCCAAATCACTACAGACCAATACTTAAAAACAAACAAACAAAATAACCTATAATAAAATAAATCAATAGAAAAATGAAATAAAATGACATGTTAAATGTGCTATTTTTATTAGGTTATGTCATAGTGTTAATCGAGTTTCTAAGCACTTTCACTTCTGTACTTAGACTAGTAACAACCAATTTGCAGAACAACACAGCTTGGATAGCAATGCAATTGGTAGGCAGGTGTGTAGGTAAATAGATAGATGATAGATAGACAAATGATAGAGCTATAATATCACCTATTTATTTTTTAAAATACATCTTTTTAGGGACGCTGACTCAGGCGGTTAGTCTGCCTTTGACTCAGGTCATGATCACCTCATCAGGCTCCCTGCTCAGTGGGGAGCCTGTTTCTCCCTCTGCCTCTGCCCCCACTGCATGGGCTCACACTCTCTCTCTGACAAATAAATAAATAAAATCTTTAAAAATAAAAAAATAAAAATACATCTTTTTGTTTATATACATTCTTATAAAATATGTCTTTTGTGTGTTTTTAATTTCTTTTTTCTCTCAGTGCCATTTTTTTTTTGAGCCTGACATGGGGCCAGGACCCTGGGATCATGACCTGAGCCAAAGGCAGATGCTTAACCTACTGAGCCACCTAGCTATCCCTCTCAGTACCATGTTTTTAAGATCTGCCTACAACACTGTCTGTACATATCACTCACTGTTTCTGAGTATGCCACAACGTGCATTTAGGATGCAATATAACTTCAAATACTATTTTCCCCTTGAGACATTGGACCAAAATAACTATAATCCACTCACACAAAATAAGTCAATAAAACAAAAAGAAAACCCTCTTTTGTAAAATTAAACAAAGCTCTTTTGTAGCTTAATTATATAACATGCTAAAATAAGAAATGAAAGTTAAGATTAATCAGTTCTGGTGAATTAAAATAATCTTCAAGCACTTTAGACCCCAGGTTTATAAGCCATTATTTTCCTATATGCAAAGTTCTGGGAACAAAATGTCCTTATCTGTGTAATTTTAAGGATGTTTGTTATATTTCTAAAGAGTTATTTAGAGAATTATGCATCCTAGTTATGACCCGTCTAAACTGCTGACATGCTTAGGATTCTGGACAAACAATATAAAAAAAATAGATACTACAAATTCACCACATTGTGACAATCAGGTCTTGGTGGAAAAAAACTGTATGATTAAATACATGCTTAATATGACCCATTATTAGTCAAAATTCAAAGCAGTTTAGAAGAGTTTAATTTTACTTGAGCTTAATGCTTAACATCATTTTGTAATGTCTTTTATAATAATATACCAAATAATGTATGGTTAAGAATACATTTTATATATATATATTTTCTATCATAAAAAGAAACAAGTCTTTAATGATACTAAATTGACTGCGAATAAATTAAAAATTGTCAGCAATTCCAAGACTAGTTATTGAACCCACTACAAATGGTCCCTGGTTTATGATGCTTTTCCTTAGGGTTTTTTGACTTTATGATGGTGTGAAAGTGATATGCATTCAGTAGAACTTGTACTTCACATTCTGAATTTTGATCTTTTCCCAGACTAGTGATACTCATTACGACGCTTCCTTGTGTTGCTGGGCAGTGGCAGGAAGCACAGCAGCCCGTCAACCACCTGATCACGACGGTGAGCAATCCTTCTGTACCCAGACAATCATTCTGTTTTTCACTTTCATTACAGTATTCAATAGATCATTTGAGATATTTAACACTTTATTATGAAATGGGCTTTGTGTTAGATGATTTTTTTTCCCAACTGTAGGCTAATGCACGTGCTCTGAGCACATTTCAGGTAGGTTGGGCTAAGCTATGGTGTAGGGTAGGTGTAGTAAGTGCATTTACGACTTACAGTATTTCAAACTTATGATGGGTTTATCAGGATGTAACCCCATGATAGGTCAAGGAAGACATATAGACTATGAGTTCTTAAGAGGATAAAGATCCTTATTTTTGTCCGCCTAGCATCTAGCACCAGGCCAGGCACACTGGGCGTACCCAATGAGGTTTGATAATCAGAGGATAATTTAACCTAGTTAATAATATTTGTCCATTGGATTTTTAGGATTTTAGAAAGGAGGAAAAAGGTACAGAACTTGGGGGAAAGTATGTGATCATTGGAGATATAATATTTAATGGTAGAGATAACATAAATCAACATACAGAGATGGTTCACAAGTGTGCAGACCAGGAAATTTGAGGTATGTGGGTGGCAAGATAACTTATGCTAATCAATCATCTTAATTGTGGTTTCTCACCTAGGTTCCACGTTTAAACCACAGAACATAGGAAATGTTTTGAGTGACTGTTTTATTTCAATTGTTTCAGTGAGTTCCATTTAAATGCATAGGTGAAAAGATAGATTCATAACCTTCAATGGATGCCTGAGGGCAACAGGACTTAAATCTCTCACGATGTTCCAGTTGAGAAAGACCTAGAGACTGATATATATGTTATTTACAGATTTTTCTGTATTTATCTATATATTTATATCCATTATCTATATAATTATCTATATATATATGTATTTACATCTACTTATATCCTATATATTGGTATATATCTATCCATGTATCTAGCTATCTTTTTCCTCTTGAGAGAGAGAAAGAAAGAGAAGTTATCTATTTATAATGAGAAATATGACCATTGTGGTTGTCAGATACTGATCAGCATTTTCAATTGCTGCAGGCAGACCTTACATAAAAAGGCTGATTATTATCAGAAAGATGGTTCTTGGAGTATAAAGTAATACTACCATTGAGCCAGAAGGACCTGATTTATATCTCTTCCAAATAAGACAGACTTGTTGCAAAGCCTGCATGATTACTTGAAGCCCAGAGCACATTCTCTCTTCCCTGAGGCTTAGGCACACTGCCATTGTTTGTTTTTCTAACGGCTGTCTTTTTACTGCTTTCCTGAAAACCTCTCTTCCAATAGAAGCACCTCTTTTTAGCTATCTCTTGTATATATCATTATGCTGAAAATGTGTTTGACTTAACTTTCTAAGTCATATGGCTTGCAGGTTTTAAAGGAGAGCCCTTCCCAGAAGCTTAAAATATAAAATCTCTAACTGCATATCACATTTTAGATGTGATCTTTGCTGTTACATTTCAAGCATTTCATCTATTTCTTACTTTGTTCTTTCCCTTCACAAGCGAACACACAGTTGACAGGCTTAAGTCTAATGAGCATCTATTTGGGTCAAAATACTCTCCACTTTCAAATCTCGTAATGAATTTCAACTTTCACCTCAAACGTATGTAGGTTATGAGACTTGTAGTCAACATTAAAACCAATACTTTCATTTGCTGTTTTTTACTCATTTAATAAGATAAATTTAAAAATGCGGTAAAACAGTGGTTTTAAGTTTTTCTTGAGCAGAATCGTCCATTATTCAAAAAATGTGTGAAAGGAGAATTACTGTGTTTGAAATTCAGTGAGTGCCTAGAGGCCCAATTGCTTGCTGCCTCCTTTCTTCCAGCCCTTGGTGCAAAGAAATTTCCAAGGCACATGTGTGGTGCCAGACTGGGAGGTTTCAAAACCACTGAAAGACCCACGATAGATGATACATACAGATACATAGATAGAGGGATGAGATAGGTAGATGAGGGGTGTGTATAGCAGCGTAAGCGTTTCCTTTCATTGCTGTAACAAATTGCAACAAACCCAGTGACTTAAACAATACAAATTTATTATTTTACAGTTTTGCCTCCTAGAAGTCCAACCTGTAACTCACCGGAACTAAATTCAAGGTGGCAGCAGGACTCCATTTCTTGCTGGAGACTCTAAGTTTTGAATCCATTTCCTAGATTATTTGGATCTTGGCACAATTCAATTTCTTGCATTTGTAGTACTGAAATCCCAGTTTGCTTGCTGGCTGCCAGCTGGCAGCCATTCCTAGCTTCTAGATTCCACCTGGATTCCTTGGCTGGGCTACCATCTTCAAAATCCATCAGCAGTAGTCCAGTACTATTTATGCTACAAATCAGTCCTTCTTTCCCCGTCATCTTCTAACCCAGCCAGAAGAAGTCTCCACTTTTAAGGATTCATAAGACTGAGCCAACTGAATAATGCAAAATAATCTCCCTATCTGAGGATAATCTCAAGGTCTGCATTCATCATCAAATTTTAAAGCCATGTTTGCCATGGAAAATAGCATATTCACAGGTTCCAGGGATTATAGTGTGGACGTCTTATGGAGGGAGGGTCACTATGGTACTTACCACATACAATGTTTGTGTAATTATTTGCATTTGTTTCTAAAGTGGAGGTCTTGACCAACAGGCAAGGCTATTATGAAATGTGCTGATTAGTCATTTTTTCTCTAAACAACTTCTTTAATCAATTTTTATGTCTTAAATATTCTTGTGATTTTGAGGCTTTCCACATCACAGTTTGGTTAATTATACATTGCTTTTCTGTTAATTCCTAGAGGAGAACCTCAGGTCTCTATTTCTAATATTTTAACTGAACAGAAGTGGGGTAAACTCACAATTATGTGATGTTCCATTGAAATGAGAGAGTTCTTATCTCACAGAGTCCAAGAATGGATCTCGAGGACAAAGGAGAGTGCATAAAGCAATATAAGTTTATTAAGCAAGGATACAGAAAAAAGCTCTCAGGAGTGAGAGGGGTCTCATTCGAAAGGGTTGCCAAAGTCAGCCTCCACTGGCAGTCTTTCATTTACAACTGACCAGGGAGCTTGTGGCCTTATCACTCTTGTGATGTCTTGGTTTGAATAAGGACTGGTGATTACATCTTTAATGGCTTACTTCTTTTTTAGGGTCTGGTTATTCTTTGCTGGTCACAGATGACTGTGATAAAAAAAGACACCCCCCCCACACACACACACATAGGGCAGGGTGGTCTGGTTTGTTCACTTATCTCTGGTTTCCTTACACCTCAGCATTTTTGGGATTTCTGTGAGCCTGATCCAGTAGCCCTACCTATTTCTCCCTACCTAGCCCCGCCTGTCACTTACTCACCATCAGCGTAACAAAGAAGGTTGTATTTTAGATTATGGGCTGTCAGGTTGATCCATAACAGACAGCTATCCTTTCTGCCAGCAATTTAGCCATAAAACACATCTGTACACACATGCACACCCATACATATGCACACACACACAAAACATGCACAGTTCTACAGTGATGGAATTGACCCAGACCCAGGCTGACCACAGTTTTGAATACACTGATGGACCAAATTTTGACATGCTTATCTGAATCTAATTGGAAATTCAGGTCTCTATACAGTCATTTACCCTTAAGTTCTAAGCCATTGCATTTCATCTGTTATTTATGATCTCATTTAGATTTCGAAAAAAATCCAATACTTCATGACACATCTTAATTTATACTTTACCTTTAAGACCTGGTTACTCTTTGAACCAAGAACACAACATTTATTCATGTGCACAGAAGTTATGAACCACAACCAAAGGTGAATGAATGTACTTCTACAATAAATACAGAGTCATTGGTTCAACCTTGGTTTGAATAGCAATGAAAATGGCACTACTTTTTCTAACAGTTTTAAGGGAGAATCTTCCCACAGGATCATGATTTTTGGCCAGCCACTTCCCAGTATGAGTAACAGAGGAAGGTGGGGATCCTGACAGCCATCCTGGTGTTCTTGTTAGTTCCAGTCACTGGAGGCTGTTGTGTGGCTGTCTAAGACAGCTATAAAACCCCGCAGCACAACACTGAATATATCTAATGTGCTAATAAGAGAGAGAAAAACTAACTTTCTTTTTTCTCTCACCCGGGATACTAAAGGGCAATAGGGCAGCTACCAGCAAAAAGTCCAGAGGCACAGATCTAGCAACACAGAGAGATTGGAAAGGCGCATTTTCACAAGTAGTAAGCGCATGATATGCTATCTATGCATTCTCTAGGGGTAAACTATTTCTCAAAAGCCAATTCCCACTATGACTGGCACCTTAGGCATTTATGAAATACTCAGTGTTTTGCACTCAGCTAAAGGAATCTGTGTATTCAGGAAACAGTGACTGAAAAAATTCAAGATGTCCTGGTCATCTACTGCCAATCACCATTTCTCACTCCACAGGGATTTACTCAATGGAGAGTACAGCTTCGGGTCTCCCTTTAGGGAAGTTTCCTTCCCATTGCTAGAATAAGTCCAAGTAGATTCTTGACTGTCCTCTAAAATCCTGACAAGCAATGTGGAAAGAATAGCACATTTCTGAAAATGGAAGGTGTGCATAAATAATAACATTATACAAGGTAAAGATCCCAGAATTTATTGAATATAAAGCATTAACACTACATGTGTTTGGGAATATTACAGTTCAAAGGACAGGATTTTAATGAATCTCACAAATACAAAACAACTACATTGCACATTGTATGCTTTTTTGCTTTCAAAGACATTGATCCATTGCTGAAGGAGAATGACAAAACAACCCCCAGCCCCAAAGGGTCAAATTTAGAAACATTTGACAAAATCTCTTTCAGATTCACCTCAGACAATTGGATATTAAGAATGATTAAATCAAAGTGTCATGATGCAAAGAGAATAATAAGCTCACTGGTAAACCTGCCATAGCTGAAGGAAGAATGAGATGATCTTTGAAACTAAAAATCTTTTTCACACATTATGAGAGCTACTATTAGTATAAGTTGGAGTGAGGGAGTAATTATCAAAATTTAACCAGCTATTAATTCTCACATTCTGATTTGAGAAAGCACAGTGATTTATTCTGTAAAGATTAAGTTATTCTAGAGGAATTATAAACAGTGGGCACCATCAACACTTAGATTAGTAGGGTTTTTTTCCTTTAAGAAATGGGACTGAGCACTGGCTATTCGGAAGTACCACCTGGAGGTAAGCATACAAATACCAATCAATTTTATGAGCAACTGATAGGTCTGAAATTTCTACACCCTTTTTATTTTCATAAGACACAATTGTTTAGTGCACAACTGTAAGAAAGAAATGAGACTCTTTTTACCTGTGAAAATTTATCCTGGCTCATTTGTGAAACCCCAAACTACCTCATACTGAAATAGTTCTAGAAGACCTTCATATCTATGGACAATCTATTTGGCTTGTAAAATTCACATGAGCCTTGCAGACAAATTCTGTATATTTTCATTGCTTCTGCAACCTTTTCTCTTTTCCCATTATGTTATAGGTTAAGAGGACATAAGTATGTGTTAGAAGTAAACACTTGCAGCATAATATGGGTTAACATTCCCTCACAAATAAATATTCCCCTGAAGAGCCAAACAGAGAAGAAAGGGCAGGCAGAATGCATTATACTTATTCAGTTTCATTGCATCATTTTATTTAGGGCCTAAAATGATCCCCTTAGCATGGCTATAATTTCTTTTGGTCTTAGAAAGTGTACATTGGGTTATTAAGGTCAGCTTGATCTCTATATGGTATCCTAAACCATTGCCATCTCTTAATTAAACATAACTTTCTGGAGACAAGAGGTAAATAGAGAGATTTATATAAATCATACTGAAATCTGGGAGCATTCTAGATTTTTTCCTTCTCCTCATGTCCCGTATTTAATCTGATAATAAAAATTTCTCTCAGGTTGGCTCTCTCTCCTGTGTCTTCTAATGCCCTAGCTTTAATTCAGGCTATCATTATTTCTCACCAGGATTATGACAGTAATCCACCTGATCCCTCTGCCTCTGGTCTTTCTCTATATTTATTCTGTCATCTACACCAATACTATAGTGATGTGTCTAAAGCACAGATTTATTATTTTTTCCATCTTGTTTAAATCTTTTGATTGCCTGGTGAATTCCTTGCTTGTTCACAAAGACAGCAACTCTGTTAGTAGTATTTAATACTACTCAGAATTCTTATCAGTTAGGACAATTTAGCTAAAAGTGGAAAAAGACATTTTGGTAAAAGACAATATGGACAATAGGGCTTAAACAGAGAAGGTATCTGCTAGGTATCTGGAAGGTATCTGGAGTCCAAGGGTAAGCTGGCTCCAAGATTGTTAATTCAGTAGCTTAGCAATATCATCAAGGACACAGATTTTGGGAAACTTTCTGCTCATCCAGCTTCAGAATTTCACCTTGATCCTTTGGTTCACACTTTTTATGGGTAAAGCAGTTGCAGACATCACTTTGTCATCTAAAAGTAGAAAAAGAGCTTAAGATCAGGGAAATTTTTCTAATATATATACCCAGTACATCCTTCACATCTCATTGGCTAGACCAGATTATATGCTTCCCTTAAATTACTTACTAGTAAATGGAATGAGAACATCAAGGTAGATTCAGACAAAGATTGTCTGAGATTTTGACTCAACTTGAAGGAAACTGGGCTCCCATTAGCCAGAGCAATAGGGCAGAAATTATGGTCAGGTAGGCACAAACAGTATCTGCAAAATCTAGGAGTCACGAACCATTATGGTCCATGCTTTGCAAACTTTGGATTCTGATTCATAGGTCTGGGGTGGGCCCAAGGTCCTTCATTTCTAACAATTTCCCAGGTGATGTTTTTGTTCCTGTTCCATGGACCACACTATTAAGTAGCAAGAATTTAGGCATTAACCTAACTTTTTATTTCAGTGGCTTCAAAAACCATCAGAATAAAATCCAAACTCCTTAGTGTGTTTGCCATATACTGTCCTTGATTACACTCAATCTTGTCACGTAAGTCACATTGCTCATTATGACCTGAGCACAAGGGCGCCTGGGTGGCTCAGATCCTTAGGCATCTGCCTTCAGCTCAGGTCATGATCCCAAGGTCCTGGGATGAGCCCTGCATCAGGCTCCTTCCTCAGCAGGGAGTGTGCTTCTCTCTCCCTCCCTCTGCTGTTCCCCCTGCTTGTGCTCTCACTGTCTTTGTCAAATAAATAAAAATCTTTAAAAAAAAAAAAACAAAAAACCTGAGCATAGTCTGTTTTCCCATATGGCCATGTAATATGATAAGAGCTATAAGACTTTAGTATCCTATGGCTTCTTGCTCTCACATTTGCTATCTCCTCTGCTTATTATATAATTTCTTATCTTATTTCCTTTCTTCACCTGAATAATAAATTAGTTTTGGCAGTCTTCTATAAATCTCAACTCTTCAGCTCCTACTATGTGTTGCTAGTGCCTTCTTTGAATCCAGTGACTCTATAATTATAAATCACACTGCAATATAATGATTTCTTCACTTTTCTACCTCCTCCATTAAATAGTAGATTCTTCAACGACAAGGGTATTCTAAATATTGCATGATTAAAATAAATAAATAAATACATCAATTGATTAAATAATTATTGCATGATTAATACAGTGTCTGATAAAGAGTAAATACTCAGTGACAGTGTTTAATTGATTAATTAACTCTCCCTAATATTCTGTATCTTTCAAACAGGTCTATCTATCCATATAGATGCGGCCACCACCATCTGGGTAATATAAGAACTGAAGTCCCATTACCCCCACCCCCCCATTACAGACAATTTTCTGAGATTATTTGGTTTGCCATTGCTTTCACTCTACCTGTTTTTCTTTCTTAATTTTCTTGGTTTTCTTCTTTAGTTTTTCTCTTTTTAAATTTTGTTCTAGTAGTATTAAGAATATGCTAACCATTCTATAAACATTTTATATATTTTTATTTGTATTGTGTAAATGTTTTTGTACAAATTAATAAATAAATCTTGACCTTAAAGGAGCTTAGAATCTACTAAGAGATCTAAGACATGTGCATCATACAAATCAAATGCATGATTGAAAATGAGAAATTCCATAAAAGAGAAACACATAAACTGGTAAGGGAGTTCAGAAGATATTCTAAGTAGGTTATCAATGAAGTTGTAGTGGACACTATGATTGTTCACTCACTTGGTATCAGCAGGACTTTTTTTCAGGCTGCTGGATTGAGGGTCTCAGTTCTTCAATGACTGCATATCTCTCTCACTTCTTTGCTATCTGATCCTCTTGAAGCAACTCAAAACTTGGCAGTTGACTTTCACTGGAGTGCAATGAAGAGACAAAGGAAAAGGTGACAAGATAGAAGCCACATACTTTTAGTAAACCTAATTTTGGAAGTGATACCCGATCAGCTTAACTATACGACATGTTAGAAGAGAGACACATTAGGTACAGTCCATATTCAAGGGGAGGAGATTACATAAGTGGATAAATACCAGGAGGCAGAGATCTTCTAGAGATTGCCTGCCACATATATACCTCATGGAACTTTCATTACAAATGAGGCAAAACAACAGCAAACAAAAATAGAAAGGTAACACAATTCAATGGCTACTTTTCAGAAGACACTTTGGAAGGAAAGACAAAAGAATGGTAAACAAGAAAATTGCAAATATGAGCAAATCTAAGTGAGGGTTGACAGTATAAAGCAATAATAATAGTTTGATGACTAATATGGAGTATAATTTTAAAAAACAGACAAAATTATAAACAAAGGAAGAGAGCAAGACATCAATAACATGTTAAAAGAAGAAAAGCAACTGAACATAAATTTTCTAAGGCCCTTGTATTGTTTTAAAGTTTCCTAAATCCAAGTACTCATATTACATTTTAGGGTAACCACTGAAGTATAGACATAAATTCCGTTGTTTCCAGGCTAGTAGAATGAGTCTATGGGTACGTGTTTGGTGGAAAAGAAGTAGGAATATAGATAAAACCCAATCCATCCAAAAGAATGAACACTGGGTGACATGGAAAAAACAAGGTAAACAGAAATCACAGAATGGTAGAAAATGAAAGTTTTGGAAATAAGAAAGCACAAAGTAAAAGAGTTACCAATTAAGCAGAATCCACAGAAGATAGTATCGACTAGATAGGAGTCCCAAGGGAAAAACAAAAACAAAAAACAACTAATGACCTGCCACATTTCACTAGTGTGATTAGAAAGTTGACTGTGTATAATCAGAATTAGGGCATATGGGATGGGTTGCTATTTAGTGAAAATGCACAACAACTTCAATTTTGAAAATTTTATTTAGGATTCAGTGGCATTTCCTGTGCAACACTACTGCTTAAATCTGAGTTGCCTATGAAACATCCAAATGAACCGTTCATTCAGACAGAGTACAGAGGCATGGATATGTGCAGTAATGGCAGAGTTTCTTGTCAGACAGACCGTGGATGAAATCCCAGTTTTTCCATTTACTAGCTGTGTGATTTGGACCAAGTTACTTTAGTGTTTCTAACCTCAGATTCTTCAACTTCACGATGGCTGAGAGTATCACTGTTGAAAGAATTCATTCAAATAAACAAGAAAATGAATATAAAATGGTTAGAACAGTGCCTGAAGCAGTGTGTGATTATTAAAAAAACTTAATTTGCAGTCAAATTCTATTTCCTTTAATGACCGTGATTTTTAAAAAAACCTCATAAATAACATTTTTATTCAAAATGCAACATAAAATGAAACTGCATCTTGAATTTGATTGTCCTTAAAGCAAATCTCCTGAAGGGCTAACATGCTATGAGGTCTCCGTTGAAGTGCCCCATCATGCAGGTCATATCTGTTAACATTTCTAGGAGAGTGCTGTCATGGAGTCATACAGTTCCTTGCCACCAATACCAGATTTCTACTCAGAGTTCAGAAACCGCTTTTCAGATTTTATAGTATCAGACAAGGTTGCCAGGAGATCACCAATACAATAAATTACTAAAAATTCTTAGATCAGTCATTTGAATAAATCATATAGAATGTATGAAGCAGCATAATCCGACTATTTTTATCTTGTATAAGAGGGAGCTGACAACTTGAAAAACTTCAATTTGTATGTGGATTCATGTCTTCTCAGTGAAAATATAAACTGAGATAAAGTAAGTCATCTAATGTAAGAGAAGGAACTAAATTAAATTTTAAAAAGAAAAAAAAAGGAGCCACATCAATACAGTGTATTGTTCTGGCAAGAATACTGGATAGACTTTGATATTAATACCTATAAGACAACAGAAATCATATACTAATTCTAAGCCCATTTTCTTTCTCTTTTAAAAATGTTTTGTTTTTTGTTTTGTTTCTTTTTTTATTTAAAGATTTTTATTTATTTATTTGAGAGAGAGCACAGAGGGAGAGGGAGAAGCAGGCTCAGCACCAAATAGGGAGCCCCACATGGGGCTGGACCCCAGGACCCTGATATCCTGACCTGAGCCAAAGGCAGAAGTTTAACCAAATGAGCCACCCAGGTGCCCCATCTCTTTTAAAAATGTTTCAAAATAATTTCAAACTAGTAATTTCATAAAATAAAGATACTCTCATACATAATCATAATACAATTATAAAATGCAGTGTATTTTTTTTAATCTCATTTTCATTTTCATCTTGGACATTTCTCTGGAAGTTTGATTTGGGTCAATTTTATATCAACCTGTTCTCTACTTTTTAAACATCAAATATGGTTATAATACCTTTTATATGACCATTCTGCTAATTCAAATATCTCTGTCAGTCCTAGGTCAATTTTATAAATAAACTTTTTATTTTGAAAGAGTTTGACTCACAAGGAGTTGCAAAAATAGTGCAGAGGTTTCCCACGTATACTTCCTTTAACTTTGTTCAATGATATTACCTTATATAACCATAGTACATTGTCAAAACGAAAATTGAAGTTGGGACAATACTATTAACTCAATTACAAACCTTTATTAGAATTTCTCAGGTTTTGCATGTACTTTCCTGTGTGTGAACACTGAGTAAGGAGAATGGTTCTATGAAAATTTGTCACATATATAGATTTGACTAACAAAACCACATTCAGAATACAGACTGGATGCATTACCATATACACACACACAAAACCTCCTTCATATTACCATATTACTCCTTAATAGCCATTCCCTTTTCCCACCTCTACCCTCTGGCACTCACTGTTATTTATGTTTTCCATCACAATAACTTTGTCACTTCAAAGTTGTTATGTAAATGAAACTACTCAGTAAAACTCTCTGAGGTTAGATACGTGCAAATACACATCAAATAGACTTGTTTCTAAATCTGTCTAACTTTACAGATAAATATCTATATCCATCATCTATATCTATATAGAACTGATTTTTAGTAAACTCAAATCTTTCCAAATGACTTAGCTCAAGAATGGCATTGCTCTTAAGATTAGGAGAATATCATTATATTACTGCTTATTTACTTTATTATTCTAGATGGTTGTTTATGCAGTGGATAATTTTGTCTTTTGTTTTTTTTTTTTGGTTGTTTGATTGGTTGCTTTGTTGGTTAGTTTTGGGAGAAGGGGATTGGAGTTCGAACTAAGTATAGCTTAGTGCATCAATTTGAAGAAGCTCTCTCAATTATTGTGAAAAAATCTGCAGTAGCAGTAGTCAAATCATTGCAAACACATTTCGGGGACTTAAATAGTTAAAATATTACATTTGAAAGACTAGCAATCAACCTGCTAAATTTTTTTGAGACTCTTCTTACTTGTAATTAACTAATAATTTTAGGAAGATGAGCTGTAGTCAGGGTAACAAGGAACAGAAAATGAGTAGTGTAATTATAAGAAACCTTGCCCTATATGGCCCTGTTTACCACAGTACACTGTGTTCTCTGTGCTCCTGTGAGTGCCAGAATGCAAGCATGCTTTGACCTTCTCTTCTTTACCTTGCTGAGAAAAGTAATTTCAATAGAACATTTAAATTTTCTGAGAATAGTTTTCACAACTACAGTTGCAACTTATGTTTCTATGACTGTGGTAGAATAATCTATAATTCCTGACTTATTTCTCTGTATAATCACTTTAAAGCAAAATAAAATGTAAAATTGATTTCAGGAGAGATGAAACTATAAAAACATTATTTTTTGTAGTATTCCAAAGTCTCTACTAAACTTATTGTGTCGATAAGATTTATGTAGTACAGGAATATTTTCATAATGTTTATTCAGAAGATGTATGCAGATACTATTATTAATCCATTTTTAAAGGTACAATACTGGTGTACAAATAAAGTGATGGTGTACTGAAATTGCAGCCATTATTTCAGAATTATTTCTTAGAAAAATAGACATATAACTTCAAGCACTTTCGGCACTGTAGATTTTAATCTGTATACCATTTTGCATTTCTAAGGGTAAAACTTGCCAAGGTAAACCTATTGGTTCAACTATATGTGACACAACAATATTGGGGAATGATAACAGATTTGATTTTCTTTCCATGGTTTTTTTCTTGCCACCTGGATGTACCTATTAACTTAGTGGTATCCATTGCTTGTATAGATGGGGTTTGGGAGGTGGGGGAAACAAGCGAAAGAATAATAACCAGACAATTTTCTTAAGAGACTGTTCTAAAAACTCATAGCTCATCCTATAGTCTTAAACCAAGACACTTTTATATTTGAATAGCTGGCCTGTTTGAAAAAACTGTGTGTGTAGTTTTTTTTTTTCTTTTAAGATTTATTTATTTGTGTGTGAGAGTGAGAGTGAGAGAACACACAAGCAGGGGTAAGGGCAGAGGGAGAAGGAGAGAGAGCCTCAAACAGACTCTGCGCTGAGTGCGGAGCCTGACCTGGGGCTCCATCTCACAACCCTTAGATCACGAACTGAGCTGAAACCAAGAGTCCGACACTCAGCCAACTTCACCACCTAGGTGCCCTGAAGAAAGTTTCAATGTTTCATCACATTTTCCTACTTTTTTTTTTCTCCAAAAATCAAACAGATAGTTTATACCATAAACAAAAATGAAAAAAATGATGATGGTATAAGAGTAATTTCTGGTTACAAACTAATCAAAGACACATGGTTTGAAAGGAGAGAACTGCGAAAGGAAATTAGATAACTTTGAAGCCCACAAAAGATGACCTGACCCTTCCTCACTGGTCTTCACTCCCCAGGCTGCCTGCTAATGTCAGGAGTAGTTGACCAAAGACCAATAGTCTAAGGGAAAACTAACTGTGGAAGGACTGATGTCTTACTTTCTTATATTGGAGCCAGTAAGGAGAAAATCCCAAGAATGAATGTCAGAGTATGAACTAGCAGATAGAGATCCCTACTGACCCAAATTTTCTTGAACTCAGAGAATCACAAGAATGTTCCTTCAACTCCACCCCAACAGAAGCACAGAGATTTCTAAGGGCTGTATACTTGAGGTGAGGAAGGTTCAGGAAGCCTAAATGTTCACAGTGATAGAAGGCACAGGACCCAAAACTTGAACAGTGGAAATAAGAGCCCATGATTAAAAATCAGTGGGAATTATACACCACAGTAGAAGCCAAGAAGATGCTTGTTAATGCGAGGATGAGATGTTTTTCCTCTGTCTGAGAGTAATTTGTGATCTCTTGACTGAAATTTCTCATTTGTCTCTCCAGATCTATTCTTTTCCGTGTTACCTTGGACCTAGAGGCTTACTTGTATAGACTGTCTCATTTAGACTCTGTTACCATTTGGCTCATGCTTGGATTTGGACAATAAGAAACACTGGCAAGAGATAAGAGAAAGAGAGAGAGAGAAGGAGAAATAGGTCAAGGTATTTACTTATATTCTTCACCTACTATCTTCATACCTCACCTCACTCTATCTGTTCCTCACAAGACAAATTTTGGCAGTGACTGCCTTCTTCTCCATGATCTATGACTATTCATTTTCACTGGGTTCAAGGTATTGCCTTTCCTGATATTTCTTTAGGTATAGGGATAGTAACAACTTACCTTCTCCAAATCCCTGTGTGATTCATCATCCCCTATGGATACCCCTTATCCTTACCCACATCTCCGTAAAAAATTCCATCTTCATATTCTCTTCCTTTACTCCCTTCAGTATATCATTTATCACCTGATCTTGAATTTAGACTACCATCTGGCAAAAATAGGAGGAAACAAGAAAAAATCTTATCTAAAGACAAGAAAAAATCTTGAAAGCAGCAGAGAGAAATGATGCACCGCTTATTTGAGAACACCATTTCAAATGACAGAGGATTTCTCATCCGAAACCATAAAGGCCGGAAAAAAGCAGCACAACATTTTTCAAGTGCTAAACAAAAATAACTGCAAATTCTACAACTGATGAAAATATCTTTCAGGATCAAGGCATTCTCAGATGAAGGAAACCAAAGAGAATTTGTCACTAGCAAATCTATCATTAAAAAATGACTAAAGGAATGTCTGTAAACAGTAAGGAAATTATCACAGAAGAAGGTTTACATGGATGAATCTGGAATCTGCTACTTCTTAGCTGTGCAAACTTGGGGTGATATTAACCTTTTTCAGGTTTAGTGTGCTCATCTATAAATTGGGGATAATCATTGAGGTGCTTATAGATTAAATCAATGATATGTATAAAATAATCCAATATCTTCTTGGCAAAAAAAAAAAGACTCTGGAATGGGTGAAAATAAGGCTGAATACATCAGACTATCCTTCTTCTCATGAGTCTTAATACATATTTAATGATTAAAGGAGAAATTATACCATCTGATGTGGTGTTTAATATATGTAGAAGAAACAACTTAGTCTATGATATTGTAGTAGGGAAGGTAAAGGAATCTAAATGGAAGTAAAATTTCTACACTTCACTTGCAGCGATAAAATATCAATACCAGCAGACTCTAGGTCACATAATGTGTATTATATTTTCTTGAGTGGCCACTAAGAAAACAATACACAACTATATACTGAAAACACTAGAAATAAATCAAGACAAGCCTTTTTTTTTATTTTTATTTTTCAATTGTTAAAATACACCAGCAAGGTGGCATAAAAGGAGAGGTATTTCAATGTTTCCCTGACAAGCAATGGATATAGGGTCTGAGACGCCCTAACTAGGGAGCTGCCCATGGGTTTAAGGTTACATTTGGGATCCACAGGGACAAATTTAAAAATAAGAAAAGCCAGAAAATTCCCACCAAGAATCCCATGGGGTGACAGTCACTGTAAATTTAATTATGAAATGTCAGCAGATAAAAAACGGTGACCTAAAAGGTCAAAATGCCAAGGTCAGCAGAAGTACGAAGAAGTCAAGTCAAATGAGATCAGAATGAGAGGGCATCTACAGATCATAGAGAAGTTGGAGGAGGGAAGCCTGGTTCGTGGCTTGTTGCTTAGGCTGACAACTGTGTAGTGCATTATAGGGAAGGCATCTGACTCCTTTGAAGTACAGGAAGCAGGAGTCAGTGTAGGGGACACATAAGAGCAATTAATGGGTTTCTAGACCTTTAAGAGGATTTTCCTATATTATCTCCCTTAATCCTCTGTGTGACAAGACATTTTAGCTTCATTTTACAAATGACACACCCAAGAATAAGCAAATTTAATAACTTGGATAAAATCATTTAGCCAAATATGGGTAAACTAAGATACACATGTATCTTATGGGCACGTTCTACAGCTAAACTGAATAAATTATCTGGGTTGCTAAGAATGGAATAATCTCTTCACTGTATTTTCCTCTCCAATATCATGTAGCATGAACTTGTTTAGTTCAAGGCAAAGAAGCTGTTTTTTAAAACTTTTTATTTTATTATAGAAGCAGAAAAATTCTTAAAATAAAACAAAGCAGGGCTTTGGTTGACTGAGATCACAAGATTTTAAAGAATAAAGTAAAAGCCAAAGGTGGGAAAAAAATGAAAGTTATACAATGGAATCTTTTTTTCTTGTTGTTAAAATATTAGTGTGTATTGTTTGCCTTTATCACTTTCTAAATGAAGAATCTTGTAGAAAAGTGATGCATCTTCACCATTCATATTTACCGTTCTGAGGAATCAGTGTCGCCCAGTGTTTAAGAATACAGGTTCAAAGGCAATTAACATGGATGAATCTGGAATCTGCTACTTCTTAGCTGTGCAAACTTGGGGTGATATTAACCTTTTTCAGGTTTAGTGCACTCATCTGTAAATTGGGGATAATCATTGAGGTGCTTATAGATTAAATCAATGATATGTATAAAATAATCCAATATCTTCTTGACAAAGAATTTTTTGAAAAGCAGTCAACATTTTAATAAATATCTACAATATTTATTTAAAAATATTGATAGAAAATGGTCAAAGTCGTGACCTCCCTTTGGAAATTTACCTCCACTGCTATGTACCCTTTGAATCCTGAACAAAAGAACTAGAAAATGACTCATTGTCACTTGGAACCTGGTTGAAACATTATAGCAGGATCAAAGAAAATGCAGGCCTGCTTTGGAAAGAGTATCTCAAAGTATATCCCCTACCTAAACTGAGTCCAGCCTGCCATGTGGAACAAAGAATATCACATAGTTAATGAGTATATTATATGGCCTGTAAAGAAAACCAATGTAGCAAAACATAAAATAGTTTGAAAACATACAGTAAAAATATAATGCTTACTCAGTATTAGGAAGATAAGGAAAAGGGATTACTTGGAAGGAAATGATTGCAAAGAAAAACAAGCAGCAGTTTTTCTCACAGCTGAAGGCCATAGAATAAAAGACGAAAGCTAAGCTTCTTAGGTAGAATAGTATGAATTCCAACTGTGTACGATGGACGAGCTGACAGAAAACTAATTTCTCAAGAAGAAAACATTTTAAAAATTAAGCACTTCAATCAATATGTCATTCTGGTTTAATAGGAAAAAAAGTGGCATCCAGGGAGTGGATTTTTATTTTTTAATCAAATGTAAATACAAAGACAAAAAGATCCTTTACAACTTTAAGTGATCAATGTTACCCTGAGTGATTGCTGTAATTTTATTTTTGTTAGACATACATCAATGAAAGAATTTAACTCTTTGTTTCTGGTAGTTTTATCAACAATATGATCATATTTTAGAATATTCTAAAATGATAGAAACATTTGTCATTGTAGAAAAATCCTATCCATTTCAAACAACTTATGAAGTATTGACTCTATAATCAGAGCCTAGATTTTTTTTTTTTGCAATTTATTTAAAAAATTAAAACATCAGAATTAGGACTTCGATTTTATTAAACATTTTATTTAACAATATTTGTCAGATTAATTCATTCTTTTGTCCTTTCCCAAATCTTCAGCTGGGTAGCGGAGTGTGAATTGGTTAGTCGTATTCTCTTGTTCACGTCCTACGGAAACATTACTTTTGTTAAATAAGGTTATATGATAACAACAGGCACAATGTTCTCTCAAATTTGACTGCTGCTTGGTATTTCAAGACTTTTAATACAATATATATGTATTTTTAGTACAATGTATTTGTATTTTTCTTTTACCTAATGTGAAATGATGTCAAACTTATGAGATACGTAAGAGATAATTTATAAGATCACTTGGATGAGTTTCTCCTTAATATTTTTCATTTTTTTCTACCAGAAATCTTAGTATATATTCCTTTTCCTTTTATTAAATTTCATATGTAAGTTTAAAAAAACAGTTTCTATAAGAAGTTCTGAAGCCAAATATAAAATAAAAAAAATCTTTATTCTGAAGAATTATCATTAATTTTTGCACTTGCTTAGGAATATAATGGTCATGTTTTAATGTTAGTAAACAAAAGGAGAAATAAAATCTAGACAATACCACTTTACCTGTATCTCTTCTCATAGGACAGAGATTAATGTCATGCTTTGGACTTGATTTGGGATATTATATTTCAATTTTAAGAAACCTCCAATTGCATCTATAACCAAAGAAGCCCCAAGTTCTCTAGGCACTAAAATTACTCTTTTCTTTAAGGTCTAAATAAAATGATTCAAACTGGATCCTATGTTGTTGCAGGAATTAGAATCCTGCCTTGAAAATTCATAAAGATGAGCTAGAAAGGGGAATGCAGGTGATTACATTCTTAATCCCCCTCACTGCAAACTTCTCTCCCCAACAACTAGGTGACCATCTTCCACTATGCTATGTTTTATAACCAGAACACATGAACAAAAGCATGCCTAGTTCTCTAAGGCAGGGCAATCACAAGGCTAAAACGAAATGTATAAGTTAATAAAACTTATTTAAGATTTGGAGGATGGGGTGGAAAGTTGGTAAAAACAATCACAGCATGAAACAGAAAATAACCAAATAGTCAATGCTACTAGAAGAGTACTGAGCTATGAACACATAGAACCACACAGATGAACTCAAATGCATGATAGTAAGTAAAACAAGCCAGACTCAATAGGTATGGTCCAATTTATATTATAGGCAATACTCTACAGAAATATAAGAGACAAAACGTAGGGACAGAAACAGATCAGTGGTTGCTGGGGTGGGGGAAGAGAATAGACCATAAAGGGACATGAAAGTTTATGGAGTGAAGTGTCAGACGCTTTGTGGTGATGTTTACTCAACCATAGACATTTAACAAAATTCATAGAACTATAGAATAAAAAGATTTTGCTAAATGTAAATTATACTTCAATGAACCTCACTTTAAAAAAAAAAAAAATGAATGCTGTGCCATATTATTTTTCCTATCCCTTACCTGTATCTGCAGAGGACTCCTTAGAAGTCCTTTTTCCACGTAGCCCCAACTTCCTAATTGATTCTCAAACCAGAAGTTCCAGCTCCCCTTACAGTCGGTTCCCATTTCCAGGATCCCCAGATTTGTGCCTTCCTAATCCCTCCAAAATCTAAATGAATCAATTTGCTTAAAAAAAATCATTAGCAGGCAGAGACATTTTTGCCACTCATTGATTTGAACCCATTCATAACTTGCTCCTGTTCATAACCAAAGACATTTTGAAGTGGTTCTTTTCCTTTTCCTTTTTCTTTTTTTTCTTTTCTTTTTTTTCCCCCACAAATAAAAGAGCCACCTCTCTCAGAGAAATATTTACCGCCATGGTTGGACTCTCAAAGGCCTGGGGTAGCATCACATACAGTCTTCCTTGCCAGTCTCGGCAATCCCAGATATACTATTTCACAAGGACTCTGTCACCATTACCAATGCTCTCCTTCCCTGACCAGTACATTCCAGAAAAGGCAAAGGATTAAGTGCTAGAAAATTCATCTCCTACTTAAAATTTCTTTACAAACGGTTCCGTTTGATTGCCCAGTCTCTTCAGTGACTAGGCATGTTAATTGTTTAAAGGGCAAATAGAACATGCTGCATTAATTTGTCCATTTATTTGCTCACTTTCCTCCATAGATTACTATTTAGATTTACTTTATATTTTATATTCAGAACTGATTCTATGTTAAGAGAAGAAAAATTAGTGTTAATCCAAGGAAACGAAAAATTTAAAAACTGCTTTGCACAGCTGCCTTTATAAGTATTACATGGTAGTCTTAAGCTTACAGATACAAGTGAGAATGTACTAATATCCCCAGCCCTTCCTGCCCCTAACTCAGCCAGTCTTGAGGTGTCATGTCTTTTGGGAGATAATTCTCCATGGTATATGTCTCCTGAGCAAAAGGCCTTGACATTTACACTGGAGGATGTCTTATCAAGGGTGTCAGTATGGCAAAGCGAATTGGAAGATAAAGATTGTGTCTCCTCCTAGAGCAGTGACAGATTTGTTTCCTGATCAGAATAATCAAAATACTGTCTCCCTTCAGTACAAAGGTTGGCCAGGTTGGCTAGGAGCTCCCTTGAAAAGATCGGGGTTGCTAAGCCCGGAGCACTCAGCTATGACGCAAAGCCACTGCCTGCACTTCCACACCTGCGCCACCCCCTGTGGTATTTAAGGGGAAAAGGGGAAAGGATGTGACCACAAAGCTCATGATGACTGCGGTGCCAGGAGTAATGAAGTCCTTTGTTTTGGACTCACGAGTCCCAGGTCTTCTGCCAGCCTTCACAAAACCAAAGGGACCTAATTTATTAACTGAGAAGCAGTGTCAGTTCTCAGACCATTTATGGTTCTCGATAGTACTGTACCCACAAATCAGTCCAGTACACGTCTGTGTGTGTGACGTTTGGTGGGCTCATCTCACCTGCAAGCTCCTGGGCCAAAAATACTGCCCAGACCACCTACCTGCTGCTGGACCAGGATTGTTGACACAGCTACATTCAAGCAACTACTCCTTCTGCTATCCTTCTCTGGGGCATTCTCTCCTTGACTTTTGAAGGCTGCTACCCAAAACATTGAGGCCATCACCAGTGAGTGCCCAATTCAGGCCTCCTGAGATGCTCTACTGTAAATTGGTAAGGACACAACTTCTCTTTCTCTCTGTGGGCTCTTCTGTACATGTTTCACAGTAGGATTGGTTGGCCCTGGAGCTGTTCAAGGTCATTTTGATTTTACAGATACATTGGCTTCTTTCTCCAGGGTAAATACCCAAGATTAGGTGTTAACTAATCAAGGTGAGTTAGTAAAGCCAACATGGTATAACCAGGATGATTCATCCTTTCCAGTTCTCCTTCTTATTGCTGAATCAAGCCTAGTTTGATGCACTCTCTCCCTTGACATAGATTCTTTACCAGAGGGCCTATAGTCACTGCTAAGTCACAATAATTAGAATGCTATTGTGGACTGAACTGTGTCCCCTCAATATTCATATGTTGAGGTCCTAACCCCTAACCTGATGATATTTGGAGATGGGAACTCTAATGAGGTGATTAAGGTTAAGTGAGGTTGTAAGAGTGGGACCCTAATCCAATAGGACTGATGTTTTTATAGAAGAAACACCAAAGATTCTCTCCCCCACCCCCCCATGAATGATTTATTTTTTCTCTGTGAAGGGAGTGTATAGATACCAGATACTAGGTAAAATATGGAGGGAACTCCTTATGGAATATATCAAATGTCAGGGACCTTTTTTTCATTGTTATCGGTTTCCATGTAAGAGATCAATGCAAAAAGAATAATTACTAGAAATACTGAAGGGGTTATTTATCAAATGGTTGAGACAATCTTGGTTTGTTTGCCCTCACATCTATTCCTTGCCCTTTCTGACTTCTGCTCTGCTCACAGGCCAAGACTTGCAGGCTGCATTTTCTAGAATTCACTGAGTTCTGTTAATGAGAGATCAGGAGAAGCCAGAGTTTATTTCCCCTCCCCCTGCCTCAGCTACTCCTCCAACTTTCCCACCTGCTCCATGGCTCCAGCTCCCACCAGAAAGGCCCAATGGATTCCAGCCTCTGTCGGACAGTCCGGGCCTCTACACTCTTCCATCATCCTCCTCCCTTTGTTTCAACAACCTACAAGTGGTAATGACTTTCTACTATTGCTAGTGTCTGTTACCTCACCATTCTATTTGCATCCCACCACCCATACAACCAATTCCTTAGAGTAAATCCTCTCTGTTTTAAATTCTTTTTTTTTATTGAAGTATAGTTGACACACAATGTTACTTTAGTTTCAGGTGTACAAAGAGTGATTCAACGGCTCTATACCTCATGCTATGCTCACCACAAATGTAGCTAGCATTTTTTGACTTATTCATTCCATAACTGGTAGAAGTAAATTCTTAAAGTAGTTTTAAATTTTCTTATTTAGATCCTAATTGGGTTATTTGTTTTCTTGCTTAACTCTGCTCTGCCTTATTCTGGATAAGGTTTAAGATGATTTGGGGAAAAGTGTGAAGTAGAGAAGATATCAAAACTTTCAAGTGGATTTCTTTAAAGCAGAAAGATGATCTAAAATAATTAGATAAAATAATGTCAAAAATAACCTAAAATAATGCACAAAATTGACCTATACATTAGCAGTAGATGACTTATAAATTTAGTTCTAAACATTCTGTCAGTCATTATAAAAAACAAAACATGGTCAGTTAAAAAATTCAAAGGTAGGTGGAGAGGGAAAGAATTCTATTGCTTATTTAATTACTAGGATCTGCTGTTCTTTGCAACATCTGTTCATGGTATATATAAAAGGGTTTACATTTTTTAAAAATTTTATTCTCAAAAAAGAAAGCACTCCAGCATTAGTGTGCCCTCTAGTTTTGCTTGGTGCACTCAAACCCAACCATCCCCCAAAGTTCTGGAGTTGATTCAATCCAATGATCCTCCAGGATGCATCTTGGCCACTGCAGAAATTACGACCTTGTTAGTCAAGGTGGGTTTTCATTCCTGCAGTGTAAAATTCTGCCAAGATTGCTTCATGTTTGTATTCCCAGTGGAGCTTCAGTTTTTTATTGAACAGCAATGTTTGTCCATTTTACTCAAAGCAAGGAAAGGATTCAGTCAGAATTAGCCCTTATCCAGTGATAAAAAATATCCAGTGATAAGAATATCTCCATATCCAGTGAGTCAATCAAATTTAGGTACAGCTCTATCAGACTACTGGACTAGTTTACCCTCTTTACTCATGGAGAGGCTTCTTCCTTGGAATTCATAGATCTTTTTCTTAAGAAGGACATCAGTCAAGGAAACGCTGGCTGTCAAAAGATCCTAAAAGCTTTGGATACTGCATGCATAATTTTTGTTGTTTTTCACTAATGTTCAATATTTCATGGTTACCACAATAACAAATCATTTATTTATTTCCCCTACATTATTTTCAACATGGGCACTTGTGTGTACTGTACAAGAATTTCTTTAGGATATATACTTGGAACTAATTTTTCAGGGGCATGAGAAAACACATACCTACGTTCACGAAGCATAGACAAATTACTTTCCAAAATGGTTGTTCCAGCTTATGTTCCCATCATAAAAGATTTAAAAATTTTCTTGTTTATATCCTAGTCAATGTTGTTTTTATCTGATTTTCTAATATTTACCTATTAAGAGTGTAAAGAAGTATTTCTTTGATGTTTGGCTTTCTCTGCCTAATTGTGAGTTTGAGAGCATTTTCATCTTAAGTCAATGGTACTTCTCTGAATCATCTGCTCATCTTCTTTACCAAATCTCTAATCAGGTTTGCCTTTTTCCCTTGTTTATATAACATAAATTTTCATTATGTTAAATTCTAAGTACAAGATAATGGCAGTTCCAATTTCTCCTTCAGCCCAAGAGTATTCAGTAATTTTTTTAATAAAAGATGTATTAAACCATCTTTTAATTCATTATAAACATACATGCACATATACACATATACACAAACTAATTTAGCATGTTTGTGCTTTTAAAAGTAACTTATTTGACCTCAGAATATTCCTACAAGATAAATACATTCAATATCCCTGTTTTAGAGATGAAGAACCAAGGCATAGAGAAGTTAAATAACTTGCCCAGGGTATTAAGCTAGGAGGTGGCTAAGTCAGATTTGATCCCAGTGTTTGAATCCAGAGCTCAGGCTTTTCACTATGATATCTTAACAGTGAGTCAATATTTTTTTTTAAAGATTTTATTTATTTATTCGACAGAGATAGAGACAGCCAGCAAGAGAGGGAACACAAAGGGGGAGTGGGAGAGGAAGAAGCAGGCTCATAGCGGAGGAGCCTGATGTGGGGCTCGATCCCATAACGCCGGGATCACACCCTGAGCCGAAGGCAGAAGCTTAACCACTGTGCCACCCAGGCGCTCCAACAGTGAGTCAATATTGAACAAGCATTCATAGAGTTTCTTAAAATGAAACTTTGGTAAACAATAAATAAGTAACAATAGAGATGAAATGTTATTTCTAAGGGAAATAAAAATATCTTACTTAGATACCTCAAATATAAAACATAACCATCCATTTCCAGATACTTTTTGCAGATGCAAAATTAGAAGCTGTGTGACCTCGTTAATGAAAATAAGCATCCAGGTGTAATAGACACATTTAATAACCGATAATCAGAAGTCATGTTGACTATTTTTGTTAAGATAAATTTCCAGTAAAATATCCAACAAAGTTCCCATTTAAATGGTAATGCTAATAATTACATTCTAAGTTCACACTTCACTGAATGGCATAATTTATTTATTGCACATTTCCCCTGTGGGTAAAAGAGAATGCTTTTGTTCCTATGAAGGCTCTTGATTATCACTTTTGAAATCTTGTTTAAAAACCAGTTTGAATGGAACAACTAACATCATTTTTTAGATGGGATTTTTGAAGCAATATATATATTAATATATATATTTTCTATTATGCAGATATCCATCCATCCTGGGAACCAAATCATCTTCTTAGTAATACTGCCAGTTAAAATCGTACAATTCCCTGGAAAGAAAATAGACTGCCATGAGTAACTGTGAAGTATATTCTTTCATTGGTGGCTAGACTTCAGTACCTATGATCCTTACTTAATCTGTCATCTCTGGGGTAAATAAATAAATTTAATGTAAAATTTTATTTGTTTTAGCTTAACATTCTTAGTGTAGAGACCAGCATGCACTTGTCTTTGGCAGATGTCAAGAGTTTCCAACTTATATAGGTTCATCACTATGCAAATAAATGAACAAAATCTGCAAAAACATTGTATGTAATGGACACAAAATTTATTATAAAATAAGAAGTTTTAAATTTTTTTCTGTGAACTCCAAAATAGACACTATGTGAAAATTGGAAGTCAGAAGCACAAGCTGCAAGCATTAAACATAATCAAGAACCATGTCAACATTCAGAACTGGAGAGACAACCTTGAAAAGGTGTCCACTCTCCTAAACAAACAAACAAAAAAGTATTTACTAATTTCCCTAAAAAGGCCTCCACTTTAGCATTAGTGATTGTATGCTGGTTGAGGGAAAAAAACTTGGAATCATTCATCTCACAATGCTTAAAGACTTTTGACATAGCCAGCACTCAAACAATAAGCCAGATGGAAAGAAAATATTCACAATACATATATCAGACCAATAATTTTTATGCAAAATATGTGAGGAACTTTTACAAAACTATACCAATAAAAGAGAATCCAATAAAAAATGGTGAAACTCAGATATACTGTATAAAAGATTTACAAATGCCAATGAATATATATTGAACTTTGTTTGTTTATTATAAATTTAATTAAAATCATTATATATATTTATACAAATGAATACATTTATCATTGACAACTACATAATTTGTAAGTTCTAGTGCAAAATGGAAAAGCGGGGATTCATTAAAAAGCAAGGAAAACAGCACCATTACTATTCATCTTTGTGTTACACAAAGTTAATTTTAAGTGCAAATAACAGCATTTAATAAATATGCAGAATTACTGAAATTACACAGTTCAGTTCATATTTCATAACTGGGACATGCATGTGTATTTTGTTCTTACNGAGAGAATCCAATAAAAAATGGTGAAACTCAGACAGATATACTGTATAAAAGATTTACAAATGCCAATGAATATATATTGAACTTTGTTTATTTTGTTTATTATAAATTTAATTAAAATCATTATATATATTTATACAAATGAATACATTTATCATTGACAACTACATAATTTGTAAGTTCTAGTGCAAAATGGAAAAGCGGGGATTCATTAAAAAGCAAGGAAAACAGCACCATTACTATTCATCTTTGTGTTACACAAAGTTAATTTTAAGTGCAAATAACAGCATTTAATAAATATGCAGAATTACTGAAATTACACAGTTCAGTTCATATTTCATAACTGGGACATGCATGTGTATTTTGTTCTTACCAGAATGGTGGAAAGGTCACACAGTAATTCAACTGGCTTTATTTTACTTTTTTTTTTTTTTAAAGATTTTATTTATTTATTTGACAGAGGTAGAGACAGCCAGCGAGAGAGGGAACACAAGCAGGAGTGGGAGAGGAAGAAGCAGGCTCATAGCAGAGGAGCCTGATGTGGGGCTCGATCCCATAACGCCAGGATCACGCCCTGAGCCGAAAGCAGACGCTTAACCGCTATGCCACCCAGGCGCCCCTTATTTTTACTTTTTGATACAGGTATATTCAACCAATACTCTCTAAATTTATTTCTCTGATTAATAAGGCACTGTTAAAGGGCAAAAAAACTGTAGGTTGCCCCAATCTTTTCAATTTTTTTCCCATTCAGTGTCATCATTTTCATAAGTGGTTGGCTAATAGAGGGAAGTGACAAGACTAAGAAAGGATACATTAGGAGTCTTAAGCTGTTTGTGTTTCTTTGAACACTGTTACCTTCTTCTTGTATTGAAAACAAATTAAAGTGTGGAGTCTCAAGGCTATCAGCAGTCCCACTTAAATAGTCATAGACATAACATCCTTCCTTTGTACTTACTTTAAGTCTTACTGAACTTGCATGCATTGTGATTCCACCACCAGAATTCTGTGCTTGTGGGACATCACAAAAGCTGTATGTGAATGGGGTGACAAGGATTAGCAGCAAGCATACATATAACACTTATGTCCTCTGCTAATATGCATGTTTCATTCTCCCATTAGACTTCACCTACAAAACACAAGTTCAAAGATAAAATTTTGATGAATTTCAATATGATGACAGCAGAACATTAAACCAAACATAGGTCCTTCTGAACTTGAGACCCTTTGAGACCACACAGGTCACATATGCAGGAAGCCAGCCCTGATTACAAAGATGGTATAGATAGATAGATGATTGATAGATGATAGATAGATAGATAAATGATAGATAGATACAAAGAAATAGATCAATCAATCTAAAGAAGACTCTTCAAAGGGTAAAAGACACCTCAGAGAAAAAAAAGGTGATGAGAAGTGTTCAAAAATCTGGATACATGTTGAGGAAACAAAGGAGTTTAGATATGGGCTTTACAAGAAAAAAGAAATTAAAAACCACTCAAAGTTTTGGGATGAAGGAGTTAATATTTAATCAAATAGGGACAGAAGGAGGTGGTTTGAGATATGAGAGATATCAGAAGTTAAATTTTGAATATATGAAGTTTAAGTGCCTGTTATACACCCAAGTGTAAATGTCATTTAGTCAGTTAGATACTTGAGTATGGAGAGCAGAGAAGACAGCAGTCAACAGTCATGGCATGATATTTAAAGCCATGAAAAGTGTGAAAAGTTGATGTAAGAGATAGGTATATATGGAGAAGAGAAATACTCCAGTATTTAGAGATCAAAGAAATGGCATGTGACCTACAACGCGAACTTGAAAAATGCTTTGGGCAAATGATTTAATTTCTCCAAATGTGTTCTCCCATCTGTAAAGAAAGGGTGTTGATACCTACTTCTTAAGATGGCTGGGGAATGAAAGATAAAAATAGTACTATCTAAACTATCTAGAGTACCCAACAGAACTGCCTGCTTATTCCAGCCCATGTGTCTCCTTCCTCTGATTCATTCCCCATAGAACTAAAAAGAACAAAACAAAGCAAATGAACAGAAACAAAAACCTTAATCCTTCCACTTATTCATTTGTATTACCATTGTTGGCCCTCTTAATACTTTCAATTACTGGTCAATTGTCCAGGACAGGAAACATGTCTTATTCATTTTTGTGACTTTACCACTGAACTCACTATAGAAATAAAAGATACTAATATTTTTCTCTAAAGAGTGAATATACTCTTGGCAAAAGAGGTCATTCGATTGCCCTAAAGAAATCTTTACTATAGTTCCTACTCCTCAGGACAATCAGGATCTAACTTGTAAAAAATAATGTTTTACATTTCTCACAGTATGCTTGCTTTAACTTGATGAACTAAAAGCGATTTGAGAATAAATTTTTCATATTTTTCCTCCCTGTGTTCAAAGAAATAACAGTAAAATCTTTAAACATGATAGCACTTATGGGAAATAAGTAATTCTCCCAACCTACTCTGAGATCTAACTTGAAAACTAAATGTTCTTTGACATTCTGTAGGATTTATAAAATGTCAAGATAGCCTCCACTTTGATTAGTTATTCATAACTTTGAAATGTTTCCATTTATCATTCATGTTCATGAAGTACCTCTCTCTGTTTTCAGTGGAAAAACAGAGCTTTTTGCATTAGTGATAACTTATATAATTGTGTTAAAGAGCTAGACACTGAACCTAGGAGAAGAATATCACATCCATCCCTGTTCAAAGCTGCAAATCTCTGATTTGGGTTGTATACAACCAAGTCAAAAAGCCACATGGATTTTGGCTTTATCATTTGCCTTTCTTGCTAGCTTTTTTTCAATGACTAGCCTTGAAAATATGCAGAACTTCCTAGAAATTAAAAGGTAAAAATTGTCCCTAATGTTTCTTTCAAATGGCCTTTTACCCAAGCAGGTATCTTTTTGATTAATGAGAGATCAGATGCCTGTGACATCTGGGAATACTGGCTATCCTAGAGGTGGCCTCAGGACACAAACAGGAAAAAATGAAACCACTCTGAATATATAAACCAGAAGGATTGAAATGCGAAGAATTGACTAACAAATGATGAAATACTCCAAAACAATGGCAACCAGGAAACAGAAGACAGAGAATCCAGATATTCACAGTAGGAAGCCCCCCACATTATCCACCACCAGACAAAGAGACTAGGACTCAGTGATCAACATTATTTGGTAGAAGCTAGGGTGTGTTCATACTGACTGGTCAGCACATTGTCTCTATATAAGGCAGCAGTTCTCAAATTTCGTGTGCGTGAAAGTTATATTGCTTAAAATGCAGACTCCTAGGACTCACCTCCAGAGATTAGGATTCAGTAGAATCTGATTCAATGGTATTAAGCATAGGAATATGTATTTTCAACAAATACCCTTGGTGATGCCCGTATAAGTTGTCATGGGCCACATTTGTAAATATATTATTAAGGAGTAATTTTTCACAGGTCTAACTATAACAAAACTACTTGTTGAGAAAAAAATGTTGAGTGGAAAGTAATGGAGTTAGAGGATGTTCAGGAAAAAAAAAAAAGAATGCATTAATTTCATGCATCCATTAAAGCCCAGATCTTCCGTCCCCTTTTCTTAGACATTTTGTGAATCCCATTCCACATATCTCAATTTAAACATTTGAACATAAAAGTATATACTAAAGGATTTCTTAGATTGCACATAATAGAGACAACCTCAGATCACTTCAGGATTAGTTAAGTGACTCAAGAGGGTAAAAGCAAAGAAAAATATTTCAATGGCTGCACAGCTGCTACTGAAAACTGAAATTGCAAATCATTATTTAGGACATCATGTCGAACATCAGTGTGGTGATCTAACAGAAGATTGGGTGACCCAGTTTTTTAATTCTCTTATATATAGGGGTCTGCACCTCAGTTCCTTTGCCATTAGGACTCAGCTTTTCTTCTTACCTCTTTCCGTGAATTTTATCTCTTTCTTTCCATGTCTGCATCTTCCTCAAATGATTTATTCATTACTAACTCTGAATCTAAAGTTATTTATCTACCTTTATATTCAAAGCCCCTCAAAATGCTGTCATCAAGTATATTAGGTAGCATCCTATATGGAGCCTATACTGAACAGACATCTCAGATTTGTTTAGAATCTTCAGTAAAAATCCCATTACAATCCTGCTTTGATTAAGACTGCATGTCCCCATACTTCTTCATATAATATTAATGGACAGTTGCTCATGTAATTTTAGCAGATGACTAACTTTATCATTTGCATTTTAACTTTTTTTCTAAATTTCCTTTTCAAATTACAGATACTGTCAGACCCATGTGCTAACCAAACATCCAATACAGACAATGAATTAGCTGCTACTCAAAGGTTTCAAATAAGGGTGATCTCACCGTGTAATCTGTCTGCCTAGTCTATCATGGCAGATCATTCACCATTCCAAGGATTTTCCTCTCTAAGAAGTTGCAACTGCTTCACTAAAACTTTAATAAACACATACCAATGATGTCTGAAAGTTATATAAAATACACATAATTTATTCTTTCTCCAATAGAATAGCTACTCAAATATTTAAAAGCATCTATTATGGCTCTCCTAAGTCTTTTTAATCTCTAGCCTAAAATCCCCCAGTTCCTTTCATCTCCCTTAATGTGTCAGAGTTTCAGACACCTCACTGTTCTGAACACATGCTAATTCGCCAATGTCTGTTTTACATTGTGATGTACAGTATTAAAGAAATTATTCCAAGTGTGAACTGCATAGCAGATGAGATGAATAACTTTCTTTATCTGGATATGAGACTTTGATTAACGCAATTTAGTGCTATGTTATGATAATATTTTCAGTGGCATGATCAGAGTATTGAATCATGCTGAGCTTGTCATAATCAACAAAAACACAAGAATTATCTATCCAAAGATGCTATATATCACTTTTTCCTGATCTTTATCCTAACTAGGAAAGTCAGATATTGGCATTCTTTCCTTTTAAATTTCATAATATTGATTTTATTCTCTCACTGGTTTTTGTAACAATAATTTGAAATATTGAGGTCATTTACTCTTACAGCTGGAAATGGTTTAGTTTTATCTATAGCATCAAAAGAAAGCCCAATGGACAAAATAATCTCCATAGTCCAGAGTTAACTGACCTTCACTATACAACAATTCTGTAATTCCCTAATTCTAAACTTCATCCATGTATGTGCCATCTGAATACTTGACAGTTATAATTAGCGATGGTTTCGAGTTATCAAAAGATTAAAATAAAAATAATATTGCCTCAGGGCTCCTGGGTGACTCTGTAAGTTAAGAGTTGGACTCTTGATTTCAGCTTATGTTATAGATCTCAGCGTCCTGGGATGGAACCCCATGGCAGGCTCTGCACTCAGCACAGAGTCTGCTTGTCCCTCTCCTTCAGCTCCTCCACCCGCTCATGTGTGCTCTCTCTCTCTCTCTCAAATAAGTAAATAAATAAATCCTAAAAAAAAAAACACCCCAGAAATAATACTGCCTCAACTGATGTTTACAGAATCTCTGATGCAGAGAGCTGAAATTATTATTCTTGATGTCAAAGATTTGCTTACAACATTAGAGCTAGTCTAACACATAGCAGAAGACACAACAGAACTAATAGAGGTGAAGAAAAAGCAGACCTGGAAGAGATGAAAGGATTACAAAGGGGCATGAGGGCTCTTTTACGGTGATGAATATGTGTATTATCTTAATCGTGGTGATGGATTAACAGGTGTATTCTATGCCAAATTCCTCAGATTGTACTTACTTATATGTGAAGATCATTATATACCAGTAATACCTCCATAAAGCTGTCAAAATAAATTGAGGGACTCAAGGTCTTTTTTCATGCTGATTATATCTATCAATATTACTCAATAGGTAGTTAAAACTGAGAAAGTTTAAAAATATTTGTTTATTCATTTAAAAACAATGCTCATTTCACTTCATGCTAATATAGCATTTTTTATGAAAAAAACCCATTTTCCAAGGTGCGAAAAAGTTAGTGAAAATGAAACAGTACTTTACATTTTTATAAATCTCTTTTTACATCTGATAACAGAAGGCAACTAGATTTTCATGCATACGACTTTCAGTCTATTACTAAACATTGTATTGATTGATATAGCTCAAAAAATACTGCCTCACACAGATGCATAATTGGAAATGAGAGTATTTTAATAGCCTTTTCAGATAGTTGTGGATATTCTTTGATGCTACACCAAAACTCAACAAGTGGTGATTTCTTAAAGGTACATTGCACAATAAAAATTCAAATTCTATCAATAAACTTTATCTGCTCTGTTATTTTAAAATTTATTAGACTATGTTTCATGTTAAATAGGTTTTTACCTATGCATGAATGTGTGTATGCATTATAAATTTGAAAAATTATTGATTACCTGAGCTCTGCAGTTCTTTCCAAATTACGATCTGTTTTATTTTACAATATCAAAATGACAAATTCTAGTTTCATCTTGAAAACAGAGACTTTCTTCTCTGTGTAACTATTGTTTTCTTGGTCCTTTAGGTGATATTCTGATTCAGTAAGTTAAAATATGTAAGACCATTCCCCTTATGAGTAAATGCCTAACTTATGGTATGGTTATCTATCCTTTCATGGATAAGGACTATTTCAGTATAAAATGTACACTCATAACATTCTAGCTATGGGACATGAGGCCTTCAAGATCTGATTCCTGCATATATTTGCAGCCTTTTCACCATCCTGTGTCTACACTCAGTTTCCTGAATTCGACTTGCTTGTACACATTTTATTGAGTTGCCACATATATATGTGTTTTATTCTGGACAACACTATTCTTTTGGCCAAAGAACTCTTACTGTCTGCAAACATGAGATGCTTAACCATGACTTGAGGTAAGCCTCCTTGACCAACCAGAACAAGATGGGGGTTCCTTTCATGTGCTGATACACCAATGATCCTACCTACTTTCTTGGTCTTTATGAATTAAGGAAAGGCACTCCTTCCAGTAAGATGCAGGCAGGCACATGGCTTGGCAACATCTTCCTAACAGACACATCTTCATTTAATTAGACACAACCTCCACAGAGAACTGGGAAGGAAGAACTGGCTTAGATTTTACCTATCATGCGATGCTCCACCAGAAGCCATTGTAAGAGCATAATATACAAAAACTTTTCTAGATGTTTTGACCCTTTCATACTACTGTTCATGAGTAAAAAGGCATGTCCTCAGGTACACTATAAGCACTACAAGGAGGAATCTGCTTTATGTGCATCCCCAGGATGCAGCACAACATCTGACACATTACCAGTGCTCACCAAATAGGCATAGAATGAGGGAATATTTGGTGGAAATCTATATACTAGAAGAAATGGCACACATCAGAGATTTCTCTTTGAGCTTATGTCATGATATGTATTTTCCCTCCACTGCTAAATTCATCCCATCATCAATCTTCACAGGATAGATTAGTGTGGGAAGCTAGCAAATCAAAATATAATTATTTATGGGAAAATGTTTTTTTCTTTCAAAATGAAAATGTAAAGCATAACAAACAGACAAGAAAATATATTTCAAATATTATTTTGGCTACCGGCAGAAAGAGAGGAAAACAGCAATTTTCAAACATGTTTGAACTAAGAAGATTCAGAGGAAGTGGGAAAGCCATGGAAAGAACAAGGATTGTTCTTCATAATTGTGGGTAGAAATCTAGTCTGTCATTTTTCTGGGCACATGAATTTAGGCAGATTGTTTAACCACTCTGATCTCAATTTGTCATTTGTAAAATAAATGCATACTTACCTCCTAGTAGTGTTGTTGTGAAGAGTCAGAAAAACAAATGATGCATGTAAAAACCTAAGACATCACTTGGCATATTGCAGGCACTAAGTATTTGTTGGTTCTTTATTAATTATATATGTTCTTATCATATTACTGAAAGTAAAAGACTCCATGAAAAGAGAAATTTTTTAGATATGAAGTTCAAAAGATGGAAGTCTTGATTTTATTGATGTGCCATTTCTGTTTTGGACATTGTTTCAAATTTGCATTTTCGTATCAGTGACAAATGCATGAAAAAGTGTACATTTTAAAATATTTAAATTAGTATATATTATTTAAAAATGCATAGTAGCTTTACTATTCCATAGGGCATTTGACTTCAAATAACCAAAAACATGACATAACAACTTGTAAAATTAGTTTGCTTCACATAACATGAAATTTTGAGAAGAGGCAGCTTAGAGCTGGAGAAGAAGCTCAATATACCAGGATTGACGTGGATTCTCTCTTCCTCACCCTTCCTTGGCTTTGTTGCACTCATACTCATGCTAGTGAATTCTGCACAGGTATGGCTTACCTATCCGTAAGTGGTGGATGGGAAATTTAACTTTTAGTTTTCCAACACTGACAGTAAAAGGAAGAAAAATCAAAAGTGGATTAGGTAAGTCTCTTAACTGAGAGCAATTATGATGTATGGTATAGCAACTAACCCAACCACATTTACATGTTTTCATATAAATGAGATTAAATTTAAATGAATTTACCAATATTCTACATTACACTTCCCACTCAAGTTGCTTTTGTACTTTGACAATGAAAAATGTGAGTTGTGAGAAATACACCCATTATGTCAACAAATAAGCTATTAGAATATCAAGGATTCAATAAATATTTGTCATAAAACTCTCATATATAGTTAGTTGAAATGTATACTAGCTTTATTTTGTTAGACCTAATAATTCAAAGTAGATTTTCGTTTATTTGAGTTATTTATTATCATTTCAAAAAATTTATGGCAATTACAAAACATCTTAGATTTAAACACATTAAATATTTTTTAAAAAATCATATGAATTTTTGCTAACCTATCGTTAGCTTATGAGTCATATGTAGATAATTTCTCGTGGTGTAGCCATCAACATTTTATAACAATATTATGGTCTATCAAATAGTTGCAGATAAGAATAGGCAATGCATATATTGTGATAAGAAATTAGGTTACTATAGCATTTCATGCCACTAGGAATTGAGAAGATCTCTAAATTTCTGAAAGAGTTGTCAGTAGATCAGAGAATTTTATAAGTGGGTGTGTCTTTTGCATTGACATCAAATCTTTTGATAATCATTTACAATATTTATAATTTATCTTCCAAGTGCTTATGAAAGTAATTTTTGATCATTGTCTTATTTGTCAAAAGTAACACACCCTGCATATTGCAACTGAAGGAAACAATCAGATTTGAAATATAGCATAATCTTACAAACCTTCAACAGTGTCATATTGTTTATTTAATCAGTCAAATTTTTTCTTCCTCTCTAATATCCTTAGTATTTGCCTCTATATCACCCACTAATTTAATCCTTATTTAAATAGAAATTATGAAAGTATCATAACTACTTTCCTTTCCTTGAATTCAGCAGAAAACTAAACACTTCCAATGGTTCAGTTTATCCCACAATAATTTCTAAAAAACATGTTACATGATTTCCCTTGTTCCTTTTTCTTTTTTCTTCAATGCTACATTCGGAGACTGTTTATCTTCTTTTAGTTGTTTTAATTAATCTATAAATTATTTATCCTGTTTCTGGGCATTTGTATTCTGGGTGGGAAAAGAAACATAAAATTGTGGTTTTGTAACAAATGTTGGTGAAGATGCGAGGAAAGGGGAACCCTCTTACACTGTTGGTGGGAATGCAAGCTGGTGCAGCCACTCTGGAAAACAGTATGGAGGTTCCTCAATGTTAAAAAATAGAGCTACCCTATGACCCACGATTAACCCCAAAGATACAAATGTAGTGATCTGAAGGGTCACCTGTACCCCAATGTTTATAGCAGCAATGTCCACAATAGCCAAACTATGGAAAGAGCCCAGATGTCCATTGATAGATGTAGGGAAAAAGAAGATGTAGTATATATATTGTGAATATTACACAGCTATCAAAAAAAAAAAAGAAAAGAAAGAAAAAAAGAAAAGAAAAGAAAAGAAAAGAAAGAAAAGAAAAGAAAGAAAAAAGAAAAGAAAAGAAAAGAAAAGAAAAGAAAAGAAAAGAANTAGATGTAGGGAAAAAGAAGATGTAGTATATATATTGTGAATATTACACAGCCATCAAAAAAAGAAAAGAAAAGAAAAGAAAAGAAAAGAAAAAAGAAAAGAAAAGAAAAAAGAAATCTTGCCACTTGCAATGATGTGGATGGAAGTAGAGGGTGTTATGCTAAGTGAAATAAGTCAATCAGAGAAAGGCAATTATCATATGATTTCACTCATATGCGGAATTTAATAAATGAAACAAAGGAGCATAGGGGAAGGGAGTGAAAAATAAAACAAGACAAAATAAGAGAGGGAGACAAACCATAAGAAACTATTAATCACAGGAAACAAACTGAGGGTTTCTGGAGGGGAGGGAGTGGCTGGATGGGGTAACTAAGTGATGGGCATTAAGGAGGGCAAATGATGTAATGAGCACAGGGTGTTATATACAGCTGATGAATCACTGAACTCTATTTCTGAAACTAATAATACGCTATATGTAAATTAATTTAGTTTAAATTAAAAATGTCATTAAAAAAATTGTGGTTTTGTGTACATGTCAGGTGGTGTCATTGGTGGGAGTCATGGAATTCAAGGAGATGGTACACAGAAGTAGGAGGGCAAAAAAATATATACATGGGTTTATTACAAAAGTATTATAATGCACAAGTAATATCTAGAGATAAGACTAAGGAATTAGTACATAATTTTTTTAGCTTTATTTAAGTATAATCGACAAAATTGTAAGATGTCTAAAGTGTATATCATGATTTGATATATATACACATTGTGAAAGTATTCCTCCCATTTACTTAATTAATATATCCATCTCCTCACATATTTTATTTATTTATTTATGAATATTTACTTTCTACTTTCTTAGAATATTTCAATGACTCAATACGCAAATGGAAAATAATTCAGCCATGAGAAAGAAGTAAATTCTCCTTTTTATAGCAACATGGATGGAACTTGAGGTCATTTGGCTAAGTGAAATAAACCAGACAGAGAAAGACAAATACTTCATTGTACCACTTGTATGTGGAATAAAAAAAAAAAAAAGAAAGAAAGAAAGAAAGAGAGAGAGAGAGAAAGAAAGAAAGAAAGAGAAAGAAAGATGGAAAGAAAGAAAGAAAGAAAGAGAAGAAAGAAAAGAAAGAAAAGAAAGAAAAGAAAAAAAGAAAAGAAAAGAAAAGAAAAGAAAAGAAAAGAAAGAAAAGAAAAGAAAATGAAGGAAGAAAAAAAAAANTGTACCACTTGTATGTGGAATAAAAAAAAAAAAAGAAAAAGAAAGAAAGAGAGAGAGAGAGAAAGAAAGAAAGAAAGAAAGAAAGAAAGAAAGAAAGAGAAAGAAAGATGGAAAGAAAGAAAGAAAGAAAGAAAGAAAAGAAAGAAAAGAAAAGAAAGAAAGAAAAGAAAAGAAAAGAAAAGAAAAGAAAAGAAAAGAAAAGAAAGAAAAGAAAAGAAAATGAAGGAAGAAAAAAAAAAAAGAAAAGCCAAACTCACGATATGCAATTTTGAGAAAAATAAAAAATTCATGGTCATCCCAAATATATCACAAAGTTTTTTTAAACTACCATTTATTTATATGGAAGGTAAAGTTATGATATAGACAAAATTAAAATTAAAATCTAATTATTTTTAAGTCTTCATGGAATCAGTACATTTCACCTCACAATATGTAAGTTCTTTATTAGTTATTGTAGAAAGAATATTTCTATAGCTCCCAGTAAATATGATGTGTTCAATTTATATGACCTTTCTTGTATTACTCCTCATAAACTAATCATTAAAAGACTAAATAAAAAATAATACATAATTTTTCCATGGTTTCTTAAAGTTATAAGAAATCACACTATATTTTTTCTTCAAACTCTGCAATTTGAATGAGCTTATTAATCTTTGAAAAATAATGGTGAGAATTTTCTTGGTTTATTTAGAGCAAAATACTTTTCCTAGTCACCTGTTTTATTGAATTAATAAGCAATTAATTTATCAAATAGAGACAGGTTTGAAACCCATAGACTGACAAAAATATTAGCAAAAGTGTTCAGAAGAGCAATTAGCAGAAATATTTTAAGAAAACAAGTGCTTTTAAATTTCTTTAACAAAGTTCATATTATTAATAAATGTAATCTTGTTACTATTACCATTATTTTGTTTTTCTTTAACAACTTCACTGAGATAATTAATATACCAAAAATTTGACTCATTGAAAGTGCACAATAAATTGTAGATTATTCAAAGTTGTTTAACCATTTGCACAATCTAACTTTAAAACATTTTTATTACCCAAAAAGAAAATCTGTATACAGTAGTAGTAGCTCCTTATTCAACAACTCTCCCTATCGACTCCACCGTACACACAAGGACATAGACCTACCTTTTGTTTCTATAGAGTTGTCTATTCTGGAGTTTTCAAATATATGGAATCATACAATTCCATTGTATAAACAAAAGCTAATATTTTCGAGGTTCAACAATATTGCAGCATGCACTAGTGCTTCATTTCTTCTAATAGTTGAATCATATTCCTTTGTATGAATATACCATGTTTNAAAGTAGTTTGTAGATTATTCAAAGTTGTTTAACCATTTGCACAATCTAACTTTAAAACATTTTTATTACCCAAAAAGAAAATCTGTATACAGTAGTAGTAGCTCCTTATTCAACAACTCTCCCTATCGACTCCACCGTACACACAAGGACATAGACCTACCTTTTGTTTCTATAGAGTTGTCTATTCTGGAGTTTTCAAATATATGGAATCATACAATTCCATTGTATAAACAAAAGCTAATATTTTCGAGGTTCAACAATATTGCAGCATGCACTAGTGCTTCATTTCTTCTAATAGTTGAATCATATTCCTTTGTATGAATATACCATGTTTATTTGTTTTTTTAATCAAATTCATCAGTGGATGGGCATTCAAGTCACTTCTCCTTTTTGTTACTACGAATTGTTTGGGTATGGACATTTGTGCGCAGTTTCTTGTTTGAACGCCTGTTTTTAATTCTCTTGAGTATATTACCTGGGAGTGGAATTGCTGAATCACCTACTAACTTTATGCTTAACATTTCACTGAATTGTTGAACTGTTTTCCAAAGAGGCTATAACATTTTAAAATCCAGTCAGGAATGCATGAGGATTCCTATTTCTCCATGTTACTTATCTAACTTATTTTAGCCACCCTAATGTTGTGAATAGGTATCTCATTGTGGTTTTGACCTTATTCTAATTAATGACGCTAGACATGTTTCGCTTACTTATTTGCTATTTGCGTGTGTTCTTTGGAGAAATATCTGTTCAGATCTTTTGCTTATTTTTAAAATTGAGACCTAGCACATTATTGCAAATAGTAAATGCTCAATAAATATCCATAAAATAAATGGGAATGGCTTTCCTTTTTAGGATAATTTTTTCTAATTAATGGATATTAAATTACAAGTGTTATTCTTTTAAAAGTTCACTTAAATATTAGAATAAATATTACGGAATGATAGGATGGTTATTCATTTTGCAGATCATGTAGCATATAAAAGCAAATTAATAAATAATGCTTGCTATTTCAAGTATGATTTTAAAAAACCCCTCAGAATCTTAATAAACAGGAACTAAAAAAAAAAAAAAAAAGATCACATCTAGACATATTATAATTGAACTTCTGACCAAAGATAAAGGTAAAGCCTTAAATCAGCAAGGATTACTAATCTAAATAAAGGAAGATGGGGGAAAAACAGTTGGGCAAATGGAAAACAGGGTAAGTTTGTACATTAAAACCTGAATTTATCGGGGCGCCTAGGTAGCGCAGTCGTTAGGCGTCTGCCTTCAGCGTCTGCCTTCAGCTCAGGGTGTGTTCCCCGAATCCGGGGATCGAGTCCCACATCGGGCTTCTCCGCTGGGAGCCTGCTTCTTCAGCTCCCACTCCCCCTGCTTGTGTTTCCTCTCTCCCTGGCTGTCTATCTCTGTCAAATAAATAAATAAATAAATAAATAAAATCTTTAAAAACAAAACAAAAACTGAATTTATCAGAATTGCGTTGAATGTAAATGATCCAAATACTCCAATGAACAAATGAGTATCAATCTGAATGAGAAAAGGACGCGAACCTAACTCTGTGCTGCTTGAAGACACAAGAAGGTTGACTATAAAATGATATAAGCATGTATAAAAACATTAGGCAAAAGTAAACTGATGGTTACATTAATATCATACAAAGTAGATTTTAAGAGGATTATGTTAAAAAACAAAATACATCCAACTAAATTTTAAAGATCAAATTGGCTTTATTCAGTGATTCATGAATTGATCAGCATCCCATCCAGCAAACAGAAAGCTCTGTTGAGCTGCAGGGAAGAAAGAGTTTTTTAAAGAAATGGGGGTGGGGGGAGGGGGGATGGAAAAAGGAAACTATTAGCAAAGAATGCATTGTTTTAGGCAAGGTTGCCCTCCTAAGGGGAATGGAAGAGGCCTATCAGTAAATTTCCTTCTAGGGCTGACCAGGAACCTCCAGGTTGGCTGGTTAAAGGTCACATTCCTAGCTGGGTGAAACTGCAGTGAGGTTAGGTATTAATTCTTGGTTTGCTGATCTGGGGCCTCAACATAAGTGATTACCACCTGTGCGGTTTTCTTTTTAGCAATCATAGAAAAAGTACATGCTGTAATGAAAACAAATCTCAAGAAAATATAACAGTTCTAAATCACTGTGTGTGTTATCACAGTCACAAAATAAGAGAAGAAATAAATCCATTGAAGAGATTATTTGCCCTGTTGATGAGGACAAAAAGTAATGGTAGCTTTCATAGTCTATTAGCAAGGAGGTAAATTCATACTACCACTACAAAAAACTGACAGTATCTAATAAAGCAGAATACATGTTCGTTCTGTGACCCAGTAGTTTATATATATCCAGTAGAATGCTAATTTATCCACTAGAAATGCCTACATATCTGAACCAAAGAATATACACTGGAATACTCATGGCAGCACTATTCATAATAGCTCCAAACCTGAAACTGCTCAGATGTCTGTTAATAGTAAAATAAATAAAGTGTACTATATTCATACAATGGAATGTTAAACATTGATGAGAATTAATGAACCACTGCTATACATAACTAAATGGATGAATCTTACCAACATGTGTTGAATGAAATATGCCAAACAAAAAAGATACTATATAATTCTAGTTTTACAAATTTTTAAAACAGGAAAAACTAATTTATGGTGTTAGAAGTCAGAAAAGGCAGTTCCCTTCCTAATGACTAGGAAGTGGCACAAGGTGGCCTTTTTTGTTCCGGTTATGTTCTATTTATAATTGTGTGTGTGTGTGTGTGTGTTTAAATGAAATTGGCAGCATTGTAATATTTATTTAGCTCTGTGTTTATGGTTTGATCAATTTTATGTATGTATATCATAGTGTGACTATTTGTTTTTATTTTTTTAAAGATTTTATGTATTTGAGAAAGAGAGAGATCACAATCATGGGGGAGGGGTAGAGGGAGAAGCAGACTCCCTGATGAGCAGGACCCTCCCCCCCCCAATGCAGGACTCCATCCCAGGACTGCGGGATCATGACATGAGCCGAAGGCAGACATTCAACCGGCTGAGCCACCAGGCACCCAACGACTATTTGTTTTTAAAGGTACATTATGTATTTGGCCCCTAGTTCTGTGTAGAAAATGTTTTCCTAAAGAAGTTACATTTGAAGTGAATCTTCAAAATTATACAGAACTAATTTATAACAAAGATCACAAAACTTCCCAACTATATGGCCTGTAGGAAATTAAGAAAGCCCTATTGGTGGACATTTGGATGTAGTTTTTTCAATGATAACTGGCAATGTAAATGTTCCCACACACCACTGTGACTAGATAAATGAATAGATTAAAAAATATATATAATATCATATTGATATCTGTAAGATATTATGATATATATAGGACATGCCAATATGGTATTATGAAATATATAGGACACTATAGATACATGTGGCATTATAGATATATATAACATCATATATATATAAACTAATACTAATTTTATTGTATTAGATATCGCATATATACATATATAATACTCATGATTTTGAAGAGTATCCAAGAGATTATTGAAAATCATTGTCTACTTAAAAAAAATCGATTGTTTTAATGACCATTACAGTACAAAGTTCAATTTCTGAAAAAGCAAAATGTTTATAATGACAAATAAGTCTTTCTCATACTTTTTCCTTCTGGATCGCCTCCTGGGAAGTAATTGCTATGAACGCTTTCTTGTTTAGTCTTCCATTTTTTGTTTCTATTTTTCCCTGTACAGTATTCTACACCTTATTTATTCTTCCCCCACATAAGTAAATCTTGCAGGCAGTACATTTTTGTACATATGGATCTGTTCCTTTCATTTTAATGGCTACATAAATTCCATTATATTAATATAACACAGTTGATTTAACTGGTCTTTTACTGATAGATATTTAGCTTTTCCCAAATTTTTTCTATCTGTACTGCATACAATGCACATTTTTATGCGTTCATCATTTTACATGGCTGAATATAGCTATAAGATGAATTCTTAAAAATGAAATTGCTTAGTGAATTGACATGAGGATTTTTAATTTTGATTGATAGCGTTTCATAGTTTTCCATTAAGTGGAAGCAATTTACATTCTCATCAGCCATGTATGATTTTAAGCATTTGTATTTTAGAAAAATAATTCTGTGTTAAGTTGGACCATGACAAAGAACAGTGATATGTGGGATGCTAATTCAGAAGCTAATACAGTAATAGTCGATGCAAGTAGTCAGGGCAAAGGCAGTAAGAAGTAAGAGGAAGTAACAATTTCAAGAAGTATTGAAATAGTTGAGTTGAGAGGATTGAGATAATGACACCTTTGAGTGCTCTATCCTTAATGGCCTTAAGTATATCTTTTACTAAATCATCGAACTGAAGTCCCAATAATTCAAGAGACATCCAGTCCATTACCACTTCACCCTTTGACTTGTCAGCCTTTCAGTTCCTTTTGCCAAATTCTCACTTCATTAAAGTGCTACTAAAATGAATTCCTTTTGTCAGATGTCTCCACTATTCTCCATTAAGCCATTAGTACGGGCTCTTCTCTCTCAAGAACTTTGGCCTTAAAGGTTAGCAAACTTGAAGTTCAAATATTTGGCCTTTATCATTAAAAGACTGAAAAAAGCTATTCTTAAATTGGTCTCCAAGTTTAACCTCCAAATTATATTAGGTCCAGCATTAACAACTCTACATTCCCTAGAGGAGAGCTGTCCTCATAATTTACATGTGGAGAAACATTTGAATTTCCTCCAGGGAAACTGAAGTTTATCAGGGAGTACAAGCAGCAACTCTTGATTATTTGCATACATTCTTCACCATAGACCAACCAGTATCCAAAATCATGTTGAGAAGCATGAGATACTCTTTCTTCCTTACATGAAAACCTGATAATCCCTGTCACTTTCTTAAATGTGATTAGCTTATAAATTTGAAAGAAGGTAATGGAAGTTAAAACTGTGATGCAATTTCTCTTGTTGAAGAGAAGTATGATTCTGTGATTTTGTAAAACTTTTTTTAACCAGTTTTGCTTGGACCTGTATTACATTTGACAATCTCACAAGGGCATGATAATCTCATAGTGATCTTCCCACGCTCCCTCCCTAGGTGGCATAACTAGCTGATGACAACATAAGAATAGTTTAGAGGATAGAAAAAGTGGTATGATCCCTGGAAAGGCTTCATAAGGGCTTGAGTTTGATCTTCTCCTGGTAGAGATGTCTGTGGAGGATGGGCATACCACATATTTCGTTCCAGCTTAGATGCAAACTGCAGGCCATTGTTTTTTGAAATCTGAAGCTGGCAGATACAAAGTTGAGAGGCCTGGGGAGCAAACAAATAAAAACTAAGCTAAGCAAACCTGTGGTTTTGAAGTAGTCAGGATATTTTCTGCTTTCCAATTGTTAGAGACTTATATTCTACTTTCAGGGAGGCTGTTTTATTGTTCCAGGAAAACCGTGCATTGAAATGTGTTTTTTAATTTTGAAGATGTAAAGCAGAGATGTGACTCCAAGGAATGCAATTGCTCTGTAAGAAAATGTAGAGGTTGGCTATGTTGCAAGTAGACTTGCATATCTGCAGATTGTGCTTCCCTTAGAGGAATTTTTTTTTCCAAGTATGGATTTAGAATGTGCTGTCTCTGACAATTATGGCAAGCCCTGGGGGGAATCCTTATGAAAACAATGGCCACAAGACATGAGCAATAGAGACCTCATAGGACTTAAAGACGGGAAAGCCCAATTAACTTGGGCTTGAAGAGAAACTGTACACTGGAAATGAATGGGGCTTGGCTAAACAATGGACTATTGCATTGAACTGCTGATGTCCCACACTATTATTATTCAAGACAAATAATTTACTTGAGAGGAAAGGGGTTGAGGCACGACTATTGTTTTCAAGAAATTGTTTTTTTGAAGGCTTCAGGCCAGACTGCACCTCTGTGATCGGAGGTAAAATCTTCCTTAAAAGAATTAGAAATGCTCATGACAACCACCCTGGGAACAGGTGAAACTGGGGACAGAAATTCAACTTGGTAGGTCTTAGATTAGAAAACAAAAATAAAAGACATTGTTTGTTCTACTCTGAGTAGTAGGATTGTCATCCTCAAGAACACCCCTTTAAGTATGGAGGGCAAAGTTTTTAGGAGGGAAGGAAATTGGCCATCACCACAAAGATTCAGGCTAGAAGCTAAACGAAGCTATTTTGTTAGGAAGATCCTAATAGTAAGGCTAGTTTAGGTGGTACTTTGAGCTGACATATCTAATGCTAATTTTAAATTACATGCAAGTTTTATTTCTATTATATTTTAACTTTCAGCATCCTCAGTGGAAGATTAAGGGAAAGTTCATGTCCATGCTGTGATAAAGGACAAGAGAGAAAAAAACACATTCAGAGACAACATACTTACTTGTTCTTTCTGCAGATGTTTGTCATACTTTCTATATACCAGGCACCATTCTGGATGCAGGAAGTAGATTGGTATGCAAAATAGTCTTGATGAATGAGACAATGTCTCTCATAACACTCACACTCCAATGTGAAAAGATCAATAAAATAGAGAATCACCAATTTAAAAGTAAACAACTAGATAATATAACAAATAGTAATATCATTAAAATAATAAAATAAGAAATTATATGTTTGTGTGAACCCAACCCTCACAATAGGCGCCGATTTCCATTTCGCGATCTATGTTGTCCATGATCCATGATCTATGACACCATGGTGCCCGGGTAGAACATGTGACCTACTGTAAGGCAATCAGTACATTCTATTCACTAAAATGATAGGTTTGGGGATAAGCTCTTGCCCCAAGATGATTCAACCATCTTGGAGCTTTCCCAAGAATTTCTGAGGCTAAGATATGAAGAAAGAAGCATACAGTGCTTTGAGCTGCTAGATGCTATATTTATATCGTGAAGGGAACAAATCCTAGGGTGACTGCAATAGCATTAAAGGCAAAGTAGAAAGACAAAAAAGAAGCTTTGTCCTAGGGAACATTATTTAGTCAAACTCAAGCATTATCTGAGAAAAATGCCACCTCAAGTTTTCTAGGTATGCAAGTCAGAAAGTTCTTTTTATTATTGAAGCCAATTTTTGCCATGTTTATTCATTGTTACTTCCAACAACAACAAAAAGTTATAGCATAAATTTGCCTATAGAATGGAGACTAGCTTATAGTTCATCATAATGCAGTGACTGGCAATGCTTGTTAAGTGACCTGGAATTCTTACGGGAAAAAGGGATAGGCAAGATCCTCAAATCAGATCAGAAGAATATAGAGTTTAAGATTAAAATACTCTAACAACATCACATTTTCTATGCCACAACTGAGGCTCAATGATTTTTATATTACACAAAATATATATGTGTGAAACTTTCATTCCAAGAAGCTTGGAACCCCTTGGAAGGGACTCATCAATTTTCCTCATAATATCACTCCAAAGTAGTCATATTATAAGTAGTATTATTCATATTTTACATAAGGCAGGAGGAATTTAAAATTCTTATAATCCCATTTATCTAAAAATATGAAACTATTCACTCCAGACTAAATATAACTTTGCAGTGAGACACATTGGTCCTGAGCTGCTTTAAAGTTCAATTCATAGAGTAGCTAAGTGCTCAAGTTTTTAGGCATTTTTATTTTATTTTATTTCTTATTTATTTTTATTTTCTTAAAAATTTAATTATTTATTTGAGAGAGAGAACAGGGCCTGGGGGACGGGGGGGAGAAACTTAAGCAGACTCTGCACTCACCACGGAGCCCTACGTGGGGCTTGATCTCACAACCCTGAGATAACTACCTGAGCCGAACCAAGAGACAGATGCTTAACCCACTGTGCCACCCAGGTGCCCCAAGTCTTTAGGCATTAAAAAAATTTTTTTGCAGCGGGAAACCTGGGAAGAAAAAACTTTTTATGTGCTAACATGTATTTATTTTTATATATTCTACCCAAACTGTTTTCAAGCCATATTGTCATTCTGTTAAGAATTAATATTTCATTTTACCATCAGAAAGAAAAATGACAACTAACATGATATCATCAAATGGGACAAAATTTTGAGATACTATTTTAATAATAGTATTAATAATAATGAATTATAGATTTAATATTGATTCATTAAGCTTATCCACCCATTCCAGCTTAGTATTTCTTTGGCATAATAATGCATATTTTGAGACACTAGTTTTCTAAGTTAGAAACAGTCTGTGGCAAGAAATTATCTACATTAACCAATTGAGACAATTGATTAATTAACAAACTGACAACCACTGCTTTGCTAAAAATAAGTAGATAATTAGATGACTTCTCATAATAATTTGTGAGTGTTTGTCTCATTTTGTAATATTAAATATGGCACATACATTGGGATTACAGTTAGTAAACTTACACTAGGCACATTACCATCATTAAATGAGTATATCCTGCCTGTATAGATGCAACTAAATCAGGTGCTAAGGCTTATGAGCTTAATTTTCAACTGTTCTATGATAGCTGTCCAAATAGTCAAGTGTTCCTTAAATATCTTTTAAACAAACAACAACAACAGCAACAACCAAAAAAAAAAAAAGAAAGAAAGAAAAGGAAGAGAGAGAGATGGCATATCTACCTTAGACTCTGCTAGAAATTAAATACATTTTAAAATTTACTTCTTAAAAAATACCATTAAAATGAGGTAATAATGAATTTTTGCAAAGGTAGGTTCTTACACAATGTTACCGGAAAATGAATCAACTTTAACTCTTAAATGCATTCTAGATTAATATATGTTACTAGGAAATTCATTTTGGTATGCACATCTATCACTTGAAGCTACTAATTGAAATGTCCTAGCCACAAAGAGTCACCTTAGATACTGCAGGGTCATGACACAGAAAAGTTAATACGATTTCCAGTAATTTTTTCCTCCGGAAATTAATGAAGTCTTAATAATTAGAGGTTTCTGTGATTTGGGTAAAGTCATATTCAGTTTAGAATGGTTTTAGTAGAAAGTAAATTTAGTATAACTGCTTTTAAAAAATTATGAGCTGGTTTTAAAATTAAAATTTTCAAATATACACTAGTTCCTTTCTAAAATTGCTAAAAATATTAAAGCAATTTGTGGCACAGGTTATATGTTAAATGGTATAAAAAAATCTAATTTCTGGATTAGATAATGTAGAAAATTGACCAAATATTGAAAAGAAAAATGTTACCTTAATCTGGGTGACAGTTCGTGAACTAACTAAAAAATAAAATGCCAAAAAATAAAATAAAATAAAAAATACAATGCCTCTACCTTTCAATTAATAGCATTAATGGCACTCATCCTCAAAACTTACTCAGGTTTTTAAATTTGAATTTGTATGTTAACAGCACTAAGTAATTGAACACACAACGTAAATTGGTTAACAAATAGTTCAATGGAAACATTCCTAAGTTCACTTCATAAACGGATTTTACCATTATCTGTCTAATTTATACCCCATATGTGATATGCATAAGCACTCACACATATAAAGCAAAGTAATTTTCATGATAGAGCTCCTCCTTGCATCTTTAACCGTGATCTATTGTACTGAAAAGAGATTCAGGTTTAGGTAGGGATTTGAGGGAATAGTTGAGTAGCAGATGTAAGGTAAGGTTCAGGTATAGAATATGAATTCAAGGATGAAGTGGGGAATGAGGCAGTTTCAATACAAGTATTACAGTAAATTATACAATTTAAGGAAAGTAAATTGATACAAGAATTTTGGAAAGCAATTCATCAACTTAAAGCAAATTTAAGCCCCAAATAAAGTTACATATTTTTAACCCACTCATCTAATTCTTGAGATTCTTTATGAAAATATATAAAAATTATGAGAGATGGAGATCAACTGTACAGAATGAAGATGCTCTTTTCAGTGACAACATTTATATTGGCAGATGTTAGAAACAATCTAAAATTCCAATATTGTGCAATTATCTTGCTTATTTCAGATGCACCTACTTGATGAAATTTTTGCATTAATTTATTCATTTAGCAAGCATTTATTGAGCGCCCACTCTATTTAAGAAAATATCCTAAGTGTTAGAGATAGAGTGGTAAAAAAAAAAATTGTTCATGATTCCTGTCTTGTTGGAATTAACTACTACCAGTCATCATCAATTATAATACTCTTCAATGTTGTACAAGTACATGGAACAATGATTATGAATTATTCAATTATTGACTTTTTAAATAAATTATTTATATAAAAGTTTCAAATATAGCGTGTAGCATTTTCTTGCATCCTTCACCCAGGTGCCCTCAAATGAAACATTTTACATAACCAAAGTACAATTGTTAAAACCAGAAAGTTGAATTAAATACCTGGAATAAATTTGACCAAAGTGGTGAAAGACCTGTACACTAAAAACTGTTAAGACACTGATGAAAAAAACTGAAAAAGACACAAATAAATGGAAAGCTATTTAGTGCTCACAGATTGGAAGAATTAATATTGTTAAAATATCTATACTTTCCAAAGCAATCTATAGATGCAACAAAATCCTTATCAAAATTTCAATGGCATTTTTCATAAAAATAGAACAACCAATTCTGGGGCACCTGGCTGGCCTAGTCAGAAGAGCATGTGACTCTTTATTTTTTCTTAAGTATTTATTTATTTATTTATTTATTTATTTATTTATTTATTTATTTGAGACAGAGAGAGCAGGGGATGAGCAGAGGGGGAGAGACAAGTAAACACCTCACTGGGTGCAGAGCCTGATGCAAGGCTTGATCTCACAACCCTAAGATCATGACCTGAGGCAAAAGCAAGAGTTGGATGTTAAACTGATGGAGCCGTTGAGGTGCCTGAGCATGTGACCCTTGATCTCAGGGCTGTGGGTTCAAGCCCCATGTTGGCTGTAGAGATTACTTAAATAAATTCAAATTTAAAGAAAAATAATGAACAATCCCAAAATTTGTATGGAATCACAAAAAACTGAAATAGCCAAAGCAATCTTATAAAAAGAAACAAAGCTGGACACATCGTGCTTTCTGATTTCAAACTATCTTACAAAGCTGTAGTAATCAAAACAGTATGGTATTGGCATAAAAACAGACAAGTAGATCAATGGAACAAAATAGCCCAGATAAGTCCACACATATATTGTTAATTAATTTATGAAAGAGCAGCCAAGAATATACAAAAGGGAAAGGATAGTCTCTTCAATACATGGTTTTGACAAAAATGAATAGCCACATGCAAAAGACTGAAACTGGACTACTGTCTTACACTGTACACAAAAATTAATTTAAATAGATTGAAGACTTGAATGTAAGACCTGAAATCATAAAATTCATAGATAAAAGCTCTTTGACATCAATCTTGGCAGTGATATTTTTTTAAATACTTTCTTTCTGAGAGAGAGAGAGAGTGGGGCAGGAGGGTCAGAGGGAGAGGGAGAGAATCTTAAGCAGGATCCTAGCTCAGCATGGAGCCTGATGTGGGGCTCGATCTCACAACCCTGAGACTATGACCTGAGCTGAAATCAAGAGTTGGATGCTTAATCAACTGAGCCATCAGGCACCCCTGGCACTGATTTTTTGATCTGAAAACCAAAGGCAAAGTCAACAAATGCAAAAATCAACAAGTGGGACTATATCAAACTAAAAAGCTTCTGCACAGCAAAGGAAACCATCAATAGAATGAAAAGGCAATCTACAGAATGGGAGGAAACACTTGCAAATCATATATCTGATAAGGGATTAACAAAATACATAAATATATAAAATATACAAAAAAACTCATACAACTCTACAAAACACAAGCAATCTCATTAAAAATGAACAGAGATTCTGAATCAATGTTTTCTCAAAGAAGACAAACAAATGGACAAGGACATAAAAAAGTGCCCAACATCACTAATCACTAGGGAAATGCAAATCAAGACCGCAATAAGGTATCACCTAACATCTAACAGTTGGAATGGCTATTATCATCAAAAAGAAGGGGAAACAAGTGTTGGCAAGGACGTGGAGAAAAGGGAAATCTTGTGCATGTTTGTGGGAATGTAAATTGGTATGGCTACTATGGAAGAGAGTAAGGAGGATCCACAAAAAATTAAAAATAGAAATATACAATCCAACAATTCCTCTTCTTGGTGTTTTTTCTGAAGAAAACAAAAACATTAATTTGAAAGATATATGCACCACCCTGCTTATTGAAGCATCATTTATAATAGCCAAGATAGGCAAACAACCTAAGTGTCCATCAATGGATAAATGGATAAAGAAAATGTGATAGATGATATATGTAATATATATACCTATACATATGATATGTACATATAGGTATAAATATCACATATGATATATATACACACACATATATATTATAGTCCATTGTGTGTGAATACACACACACACACACACACACAGTGGAATATTATTCAGACATAAAAAAGAATGAAATCTTGCCATTTGTAACAACATGGATGGATTTTGAGGTCATTATAATAAATGAAATAGAGTAAGACAATTACTGTATGATTTCACTTACACATGTATCTAAAAACAAAAACCAAACAAACAGCAACAACAAAAAAGCTCATCAATGCAGAGAACAAAATGGTGGTTGTCAGAAGCAGGGAGTAGTGGTGGGGGGCAAAATAAGTGAAGGGATCAAACGGCAAAAAGTTCCAGCTATAAAATAAATGAATTGTGGAGATGTAATGTATAGAGCAGCAACTATAGTTGATGATATTATATTGCATATTTGGAGGTCACTAAAAGAATAGACTTTAAAATTTCTCATCACAAAAAAAATTATTGTAACTTTGTACGGTGACGCCTATTAACTAGATTACTGTGGTGACCATTTCCCAATATATACAAATATTGAATCATTATATTATACCCCTGAAACTAATACAATATTATGTATTAATCATATCTCAATTTAAAAAACAGGAAATTGACATTGGTATGAAAGTATTAATCAAACTACAGACCTTATTTAGATTTCTTTAGGTTTTATAGTCATTCTTTGTGGGCGTAGCTCTATGCAATTTTACCACATGTATAGATCCATAACCAACACAATCAGAATACAGTAACATTTTCTTACTCCAAACAAAATTTCTCCTGCTGCACCCCAATTGTCACATCTCCCCTACAAACCTAACTCTTGACTACCACTGACCCATTCTTCATAACTATAATTTTATGATTTCCAGAATACTATAGCATGTAACCTTTTGAAATTGGCTCTTCTCACACAACAACAAGTTGTTGCACGCCCCAATAGTTCACTCTGTTTTATTGCCAAGTAGTATTCTCTTGTATGGATGTATCACAACTTGTTTACACTTCAGCTGTAGAAGAATATTTAATGATTGATGTTTGAGGACATGAAAGTGACGTGTAAGTTATGTGTATATATTTTAAAATTATAAGAGCACACATGCTCCCTTAAAACATCACTTCATAGCAAGATGACTAGACCCATTAGGTGATTAATAAATATTTATTGGTTGAATAGATGACCAGAAAAGAAAAATGGAAAAATTGTATTAGTTCATTTCATGAAGTGATGTATAGTGACTGTTGCCACAATTTTGTTTATATGAAGCTCTATTTTGAAAAGAACATGGACTCCAAAACCTAATAATTAAACTTCCAAATCTTTATCTTTTTAACTACAATATTTTTAACATTTTACTAATAATTTTATCCACACTCTAGCTTATATTATCAATAAAAAATTTCATGAAGTATTATTTTCCCATGTTCCAGATAAGAAAGCTGAGGCTTAGCAAATAATGAACTCATGCAAATTGGTAAAAAGAGACTACTTCCAATAGAAAAATGAAGAAAAAACATGAATAAAATGCCTAATAATTATTTTGAATTACTTAACTATCTAGTAAGCAAATACGCATTTATTGAAAGATCAATATTATTTTCTAGCTATCAAATTATCAAAGATCTTTTTTAAAGTGATAAATATCCAGCACTTGAGATTTATGGGATCAGAAGTTGGCACAAAGTTATGGAGGGCAATTGACCACAAATATTTTCACTAAGATGATAGTAAATCCACTTCAAGTATTTTCTTTTTTTTTTTTAAGATTTATTTATTTATTTGAGAGGGAGGGGCATAAGAAGAGGGAGAGAGAGACTCTCAAGCAGATTCCTGCTGACCATGGAGGCTGACGCAGGACTCGATCTCCTGACCCTGAGATCAAGACCTGAGGCAAAATCAAGAGTCAGATGCTTAACTGACTGAGCCACCCAGGTGCCACACTTCAAGTATTTTCTTAAATAATTATGTGTGTGTTTGTGTGTATATAAATACATATATATTCGCACACACATACACATACATATACTTGTTTAAAAGTTGTTCATAATAATAACAAAAAAGATGTTATTTAAATATCTAGGAAGGGGCCCCTGGGTGTCCCAGTTGGTTAAGCATCTGCCTTTAGCTCAGGTCATAATCTTGGGGTCCTGGTATTGAGCCCCACATCAGGCTCCCTGCTCAGTGAGGAGCCTCCTTCTCTCTCTGCCCCTCCTGCCTGCTCGTGTGTTCTCTCTCTCAAATAAAACCTTATAAAAAACTTAAAAAAATGAAATAAATATCTAGGAAAAGAAGAATGATTATATAAAAATGAAATAGTATTTATAGAATTTATAGATGTTTTTCATAGTAACCCCTATTGTTTTAATATTTTTCTTTCTTTTTTTTTTAATATTTTATTTATTTATTTGACAGGGACAGCCAGCAGAGAGGGAACACAAGCAGGGGGAGTGGGAGAGGAAGAAGCAGGCTCCTAGCGGGGGAGCCTGATGTGGGGCTCGATCCCAGAAAGCTGGGATCACGCCCTGAGCCGAAGGCAGACACTTAACAACTGCGCCACCCAGGCGCCCTTTTCTTTATATTATATTATAACATTTATATATACAATGGTTATATATTTTACAATAAGAATATACATGTAAAAATAGTTTACATTGTTCAGCCACTTTCTATGCTTAAAAATCACTTCTCACTTATGTCTCATTTGATTGCACAGTAACCACTTAAGAATGTGATTATTGTTCCCATTTTCCTGACAGAATACTGAGACCTAAACTTATGAAGTGATTTGCCAATATCTCACATATAGTGAATGTCAAATTTAGTTCTAACAATCATGTTTTCTTTCTCGTGGTGTATAGCATTTTTTGTACTATACTATGCTGACAGCATATGAAGAATTACAGTTCATGGGTAATAAATATATCTCACCACATTTATGCACTTTAAAACTTACATTTGCATAAGTAGTAGTTTTAAGTACATAAGCTTGAAATGATTATAGCAATTTTTTAAATTATTCAGTCCTTGACAAATGTAAACTGTGACAAATACATTTCCTATCAAAAGAAAGATTGTCAAATAACTAAACATTGAATGGAATACCACCATCAATATTTCCCATATTTGGTTGTTATGAAGGACATTGAATTTTGCTGTAATACAAGAATAGCCCAGGGGTGCTATATTTAAAACTATATAGGCATTTCTATTAAAATCCCAGCTTTTCAAGGATTTATGCCAAAGCCATAAAAAATTTATTTGATAGAAAGGCAGAATTGAAAATCTCTGTGGAGAATGTTTTCTTCCCTTTTCATATAAGATAAGCCTACCTGTTTGTTGTCTTCATGGAATCCAAACACTTTAACAGAATACGAATATCAGATAACTATTAAGCTCTTAATGTATACCAGCACTCTCCTACTCTAAGAAAATGTGAGCTGGTTATACTGTCCCAGGCTTGCCTATTCCAAATTCTGTTCTTTTAAATCTAAAAAGGTTTTTGGTTAATGTTAATGGGCTCCAAACTCAGAATATTTTGAGTCACTCTGCCAACACTTTACACTGAACAGAGAAATGAAGTGTTAAGTTTTCCGTGTTATTGAGAAAACTCTCTGATTATATTTTATTTTTGGAAGGGTGACACAACTATCACCTGTCAGCTATCTCTCAGAAGCATATAAATTTAAAGCTAGCTTTTGTAATTTTTTCTATTATTCAATTAAATATGCCTTTATTGAATCAGAATTCTTTGCTTAGAATCATGTTACTGCTGTAGGAGATAGAGAAATACTGGAGATTGTTCTTTCCTCAAAGAGCTAACAATTTCACTGGAGAGATAAGATAAACCCATGAAGCAGTGTGGTTCAAATACATAAATTGTGATCATTGTGGAACATTTGCTAAGAGCATAGATAAAAAATCCTGTGTGGTTGAATACAATTTAACTAGCTATTGCTTCACTTCTTCAGGGCCTTATGACTAAAGCAGTATGACGCAACTAGGTGCGTAAGGAACATTAGGGTATTGGTAGTGTTATTGATCAAACCGAATCTGTGTTTTCTTTCTTTTTTTTTTTTTTAAGATTTATTTGAGAGAGAGCAAGAGAGAGAATGCACGTGCTGAGAAGGGAGAGGGGCAGAGGGACAGTGAGAATCTCAAGCACATTCCCTGATAAATGGGGAGACTGACACGGCTGATTTCACGACCCAAGATCATGACCTGAGCCAAAATCAAGAGTCAGAAACTCAACCTCCTGAGCCACACAGGCTCCCCAAGAATCTGAGTTTTCTTAACTAAAAGGTGATAATTAAGTATGATCAGTGTTTTTCAGACTTTAAAAAGACTGGTAAACCCCCATTAGTAGTCATGAAATCAATTAAATGGATCACAGCCAGCATTCTTTCACAAATTGAAATAGTTTAAAATAGGTAAACAGAAAATGTCAAAGTGTACCACATAATTAGGGTAAGTGTTGTTTCATGAAACTTTTTATTTATGTTGTGTGTGTGTGTGTTTATATATATATAACCCACCATAAAATATATTTCCATTTGTGGGTCATAATAAAGAAGGTTTAGATTAGATGGACTAGTTTCATTCCATCTCTTAAAGTTTATAGTTTTGTAAACTCTCTCAGATTTCATCAGGCCATTGCAATACTATACCACATTAAAGAGCGATGACATTGGCTTTAAACTTTCATCAATTTAAGCAAGAAATTCATCCTTCTAAAATCCCCGTTTTCTCAATCTGTTATTGTAAAGAATACGAAGGTTGGTGGTATCTTGCATGTGTCATGACTGTTTTAGTATAACTTTTTCTACTCTGGCACTGTTTTCTCAGTGTTGAGTCATATCTATCCTGAGACTTCTTGCCAGTGCTTGAAATCTCTGTAAGCACTATATTTCATGCACAGTATCACGTGGACCCTGAAATCCCAAGGCTCATTCCTGGGACCTCATAGTGGAGTGCATTAACTGAATTCATTCTTTCAACTTCTAGCTTAAGGCAGGAGTTTTTGTTTGTTTTGTTTTGTTTTAAACAGAGATCAAATTTTGTCCAACTAGCTGTAGGGCAACCAGTGCTGTCCCATCATTTTCATATTTTGACACTTCCCTCTCCTCTCCTTAAGTTCCTAAAGAACTCCCCTATCTTCCTCCAGCCAAAAAGGAACAGACCTTAGTGTCAACCATTTGCCTATTTGCTGTTGGCCTACGAAGTCCACCCTTCTTGGCTCTGCTATATATTTTAGGCGTCTTGGAGTCAGCACATTATATTTCTCAGGTCCCTTTGGCATCTGGCTTTTCAAGGCATTGCTATCATTGGGAACTCAAACAGGAAATCAGAAAGTGGGAGGAAGCTTCTTGCTTCTGGGGTCTTTGATTTGGTAGTTATTGAAAATTGTTAAGAGATATTGGGGGGGATGGGGCGCCTGGGTGGCACAGAGGTTGAGCGTCTGCCTTCGGCTCAGGGCATGATCCCGGCGTTGTGGGATCGAGCCCCACATCAGGCTCCTTCACTAGGAGCCTGCTTCTTCCTCTCCCACTCCCCCTGCTTGTGTTCCCTCTCTCTCTGGCTGTCTCTATCTCTGTCGAATGGATAAATAAAATCTTAAAAAAAAAAAAAAAGAGATATGGGGGGGTGATATTGGATTTAAGCAATTGGAGAAGACAGGTACCTTTTCAGAGTCAGTCTTCGTTGAGCTGATACTTCGGTGGGTAAATCATGTACAATAGGTTCCAATAGAACATCAGCAGGCATAGCACAAGGACTTTTGAGTACCATTGCTTTTTTTTTAAACTTCTCAATACAAAACCCTTTTTCTCTTTTGCTCTTCGTATCTATCCAAAACTTATATAATAAATTCTCCAGATTAAATCTCTTCCAAATTACTACAGTTGATCTGTATCCCTAACTGAACCCTGACTAATATAGTCCCATACATGGTAAATCCTTCAATATAATTGGGGAGGGGAGACATGACGGAACAACACTTCCAGGAGAATCTGGGTTAGTCAGTCAGCTCTGGTTTAGTCTATGAAATAACAGAAGAAATGTTTGCCTTGGGTTTATTAGGCATTAGTTTGCCAAAGATTCTTGAAGTAGATTGTGATATTTTTCAACAAAATTTATTCNAAGAATCTGGGTTAGTCAGTCAGCTCTGGTTTAGTCTATGAAATAACAGAAGAAATGTTTGCCTTGGGTTTATTAGGCATTAGTTTGCCAAAGATTCTTGAAGTAGATTGTGATATTTTTCAACAAAATTTATTCTCCCCAACCTTGCTGCATGAGGGATATATATCTCTGCTCTGTAGAAGTTGGGTATGGCCATGTGATTTCTTTTGACCTATGAGATGTGACATAACTAACAGCATTAAAGTAGTGAGTCCTGGGGTTCCTGGGTGGCTCTGTCAGTTGACCATCCAAATCTTGGTTTTGATCTCATGGGTTGTGGGATCAACCCTGCATAGGGCTCTATACTCAGTGGGGAGTCTGCTTGAAGATTCTCTCCCTCTGCCACTCCCGCTACTCATGCACGCACACACTCTCTCACTCTCTCTAAAATAAATAAATCTAAAAAAAAAATAAGTAGAGCCTTAGCCTTATGGGACATCCACATATTTCTGCAGCCATTGGGGTGTTCCTGACTACCACCAGAAGAACATCATGCCCCAGTTGGCTTCTGCCCTTCTGGTCTCAGAGGGAACATGCGTGGAGCAGAACCATCCTAACATACATATGGACCTGCAACATGAGGTTGAGTTCCCCTTGTCAACCCATAGGTCTATAAGCATGAGAATAAAAGCTGTCATTAGCCATTGAGGTTTTGCAATTGGTTGATATGCAGACACTACTAATGTCATAGATTTCTAACAGTATTTTAGCCTTTTCTACCTTGTTGACTTCTCTATATGTAATTGCTGACATAGATAATCCCTGCAATCAATATCTGTGTAACCCTGACCTGACCATTCTGACCTGTTGTGACCTGCTATATAACATCTGGTGGTTTCACATAGAACCCTGAGAAAATGAAAATGTGATAAATTTTTCAGGACTTGCACAACACTGAAAAAAACTAAGAGGCTTAGCCAACATCTTTAAGATATAGCATTTCTTCAAAAAATACACTGTACTGTGTTTAAACTAAAAATTTATTATCCTTTATTCATTCATTCATTCATTCATAACTGTTTCAGGTCTAGGTGATATGGCAGCAAACCAATCAAGGTTCCTATTCTCATTCTAGAGGTGTGGACAGACTCCAGAATATAAATAAATACATCTATAATATACTGCCATGGGCTGTTTTATGTAAGGTGATCAGTGAAGACTTTGGTCTTCTGACAATTGTAGTAAACACTAGTAGAGCTTATGTCTGTGTTATTGTTTTGTGTATATATATTATTTAGTATATGTAGTATTATACATAATATTATTAAACTGATCCATGTTAGAAAAAAATTGAAAGTATGTTTTTCGTATGTTCTAATAAATGACTTTTCTGGACATATTGGGTATATATGCAATTATACATATTATTGTTTTTATATATATTATATATTAAATATACATGATATAATCTCATAATGCATGTTATATATACACATATGTGCATATATTATATTATATATATTAAAATATATACTATATTACATAAAATGTAATATACTATATATACACAATAATATATATAATTGTATATATAACCCAATATGTCCAGAAAAGTCATAAATTAGAACAAACATACTTTTAATTTTTTTCTCATATGCCTCAGTTTCAAGGACATAGGAAAACATTTTATTTATATGGCTCCTCATAAAAAGTGGAGTATTTGAATTTCTCTTATATTGTGTTTTAGGTTTTAAAATAATATAAATATTGTCTTTAGGCAGTTTGATAGCTAAATAACTCCATGGGAATTTCAACACAATATAGTTCATAAATACTGGATAAAGCTATTTGACATTCATAAAGTCTTTCCTCTGACATCCTTACATGCTCTGTTAGTATTAAATTCATAAAGGCAGCAATGAGATTTAAAAGCATTACTTGTGCAGACTATTTTCCAGTAAAAATACAAATAGAACCCTTTGTATTTGGGTTCCTCACAACAAAAGGAGAGGAGAAACTTCTGGTGACTTAATAACCACTATTTGCTCTGAAGTAGTAGGAATCACAGAAAATTTTCATCACCGTTAATGCCGTTCCAGGCATTGAACAAAGAAAACTACATGATACGCCCTTTGTCCTTCAAGAGATTACAGTCTGAGTACATTTATTTTGCCTAAAAGAAACTAATTCAAGTGACCTAGGGCAGAGAAGTCACACATACAGTTCCCAGGCAGTTAGTATGGGGATGAAACAGAAATGGGAGAGACAAGACTCATTTTATGTCTGTGGGAATGCAAACCTTCTAAGAGTAGGAAGAACTGATCTTTTCACCTGTGTTAAATACTCAGAAGGCACAAAATAACTGACTTGATTCCTCTTCAAAATCTTTTCACTGCAGTTCACTTACATTTACTTCTGTTTTGTTTTTGTTTTCTCAACTATCAGCTGTTAAAGAAATCATAGAAAGCAAGACAAATTTTTTTTTTTTTTCTGGGAGTAACAGAGGCAAATGAAACCCATTACCACCAGTGTCACACATAAGGCCACACAGAGATAAGAATGTTCTCATAGTGGAGACAGCGAGAAAAATAAAAAGAAGACTGGATATTATTTTAACTACGGCATTAAGGCACATAAAGAAAACAGTGAGAATCAGATGGTACTTAAAAACAGAAAACTGTAATGAAATGCAATAGTGTGAAGACAGTGAGGTTTTTAAAAAATACTATGTAATATTTAATACACACACACACCCAAGCACGCATTAAAAAAAAACAACTCCTAAAGTCATCAACAGCATAACAACTAGAACGTTTTATACCCATGTGCTCCTGCTTTGATTTTATCCCTATCCTGACTTTTTGTTACCATATCTTTCATCACAAAATAGGTTTTACTACAAATGCATGTGTCAAAAGAAAAGACTGATAAATATAACATCAAAATTTAAATGTTTTGATAAACAAAGGGGAAAAGTAATCTTGAAAGATACACTAGAGGATGAAACATTATATATAATTGATAAAACATGAAAATAAAAGTGAAATACAAAATCAGCAAAGAATAGAATAACCAGTGTGTAGAAGAGGAAATTCAGATGATTTATACACATATATACAAATTTAGTAATTCTCAGTTGTAATCATAGCAATTTAAGTTTATAGAATAAATATCACTCATCAGATTAGAAAAGATGAAAAAAATAATATGAACATGCCAATAATGCATTGACAAATTGTGAGGAAATCCTGTTTTCTTCCTTTCCTGATGGGAGAGTATAAGGCAGTAGAGAAACTTTGGAGAAGAATTTGGCAATATCTGTTAACACTGAAAATGTATTTATACTGTGATTCAGCAATTCTAATTCTAAGTAACAAGATAGAAAAAGCAAATTCACATATGTATATGGAGATGAACTAAAGTCTTTTATGAAAAACTGTTTCCAAAACTTAAAACCTAAATAACCACAGTTTCCCAAACAGGAAAATAGTTAAATCTAGTTTGTTCAATTGATAGAATAATATATAGCAGCTGTAAGGACTCAACTAGACCTCTATGAGTTAGCATAGACAGGTTCAAAACGTATCTGAGTGAAAAAAGCAATCTGAAAAATATGTACACTATGATATTATTTATGCAAAAATAAAAACCTGCGCCAAAAATTGTATATGTTTTTGTTCATGTATTTGGTTGTATAAACAGTCTTTCTGGTTTCTGCTAGAAGGATACACATGAAATTCCAGCAAGGAGGGGGAGACAGAAGGATGGTGATCAAAAAGATGTAAGCTTCAAATGGAATATTCATATGAACAGACTAATACAATAATATATTACTTGAATAATTGAAAACTGTTAAGCAAAAATAACATTGAAAAAGAGGCAGGGAAATGGAAGGTTGAATCACACACTCAACCTGGACTCTAAATATAATACATATTATGTCTTCATGGAAATCATAACATGAAACATTCAAATAATTGTTCTTCCTTTGAGTCTATATTCACCTAGTACCTTATAATTTTGATATTTATCTCAAGGAAAGAATATGTTTAGCTCAACAGAATAAATTCCTTTGTTCACTGAGTATTAGATGTCTACCATGTGGCAGTCACTGTTCTACATGATGGGACCATAACAGGCAATAAAACAGACCATAATTCTTGCCCTGTGGAGCTTATCTAATAGTTTTATATATAAAGATGTTAGATGGTAGTAAATTATATGGAGAAAAATAAAGCAAAAGAGGGCCACAAAATTTGAGAAAGGAGTTATTGGGAATGAGAGGTGGACAACAACATCATTAGGTTGCTGTAGGTTATCCTCGAGATTTTGAATCTGAAGAAGTCGGTTAGTTTTAAGCAAAAGAGATCTTATTAGGACTGTCTGGGTACTGTGTTGAGAATACACTAATACCGAGCAAGGGCAGAAATAATGAGACTTCTTTGTGAGTTACTACAATAGTCCAGACAAGAGAAGTTGGTCATCTGGACTGGTATGAATACAAGGAAATGGAAAGAAATGGTCAAATTCTAGATGTGTTTTGAACGTAGAGTGCACAGAATTTGCTGTAGGACGGTTGTAAAGATTTGCAGAACAAGGAAGACAGAGATGAGTCCAAGGTTTTTGGTTTAAGTTTTAAATATCCAGTGACAATTAGCTGAAGTGGATAAGACTGTAGAAGGAGCAAATTTATATGAATAATAAGAGGCTGTGTTGAACATGATAAAATTGAGTTACATATTTCTTAGTATATGACTGCTCTAATTCTCACTGTAAATTAATAATAAAAATTCTTGTCAATATAGCTTTGCTTCTGAGTGTGGTTAGTGTCTTTTTCTCTGTAAGATTGCACAATTGTCAATGCACAGGTATGACCAAGAATGTAGATTATAATGATGACAAAGAGACTGGATTTTGCAAGGGAGTCTCTTCACAGCCAGCAAGCCAGTTTACCGTGTCACATTTTCTAGGGACATCTATGCTTCAGCATCTACCTGCCTTCAAATGTCAAGACAGTGATGGAAAAATACCTGTTACTGTGACTTGATGCACCTAATCTACTATTTAGCTTGGGAGAGAAAGGAGAACAAAGGCATAGATTGTACCTTCCAAGGGTATTTCCTTAGACGTACTAAGCAGGAAGAAGCAAATAGCAAAAGAGGAACTATGCATACAAACTTGGAGTTGGCTGTGGTTGACTGCTTTTCACATATATCTTCCTGAGGGTTAGAGCACAAGGAAGCAGTTTTATCAAATTCAGTTGCCTTCCGTTTAATTTCCACTCACCCCAGACCACTTGTTTATCTTTTCCTGCTTCAAAGGCTTTAGAAAAGAACAAGTTAGACAAAGCTTCTATTACCAAGGAAGCGAATCCCAGATTGAAATGTAGTAAGCTATAGCTGTTGCTACTGAGAATTATGTTTTCTAGCGCTTTCACGGAACTTAAAAAAAAAAAAAAAACAACGATAGGGATGAAGTAGATTTTACAAGTAGATTTTATTCAGAGAATGCAAGTGTATTAGGACAAATTAACAATTTGATATTTTTGAGATAAGCATTAGGTTAATTTAATTTATGGAACAAGAAGAAACACAAGCTTACTGAAATTTTTACTTTGCTCCTGTTGAACCAGTGATACTTGAATATGCTCACTATAGTACTCTGTTTCATCAATCATGACATGCTGATTTTTTTTTCACATTTTAACATCATTGCAATGGATACGTATTGAAACAAATGTCTCCAAGCAGCAATCAGCCTAGTTGCCACCGGGGCATAGTTGGTATTACCTGTGCATGGGCAACCATCAAAATCCCTAATGAAAACTTGCAGAAAGATGGCGGGGGCTTGTAGGAAAGTCCAGAGATAATACTGCAGTGTTTTTTTTTTAAACTCTTCAACATTTTCAGAAAAGACAATGTTTAGCAAAAATTCCTGACATTGGGGTGCCTGGGTGGCTCAGTAGGTTAAGCGTAGGACTCTTGAGTTTAGCTCAGGTCATGATTTCAGGGTCATGATCTCGGGGTAATGAGATTGAGCCCTGTGTGTGGCTCTGCGCTCAGCATGGAATCTACTTGAGTATCTCTCCCTCTACCCTTGCCCACTTGCATGCACGTGTGCATGCTCTCTCTCTCTCTAAAATAAATACATAGGGGTGCCTGGGTGGCACAGCGGTTAAGTGTCTGCCTTCGGCTCAGGGCGTGATCCTGGCATTATGGAATCGAGCCCCACATCAGGCTCCTCTGCTATGAGCCTGCTTCTTCCTCTCCCACTCCCCCTGCTTGTGTTCCCTCTCTCGCTGGCTGTCTCTATCTCTGTCGAATAAATAAATAAAATCTTTAAAAAAAATTAAAAAATAAAAATAAAATAAATACATAAATCTTTTTTAAAAAAATCCTGACATGGTTTTTTTAAATTAAGCTAGATTTTTGTAATTGCGAAGTTGTCTTAGGAGCCCATTACTGGAGGATTTTTAATTATTCTGTGTAAGATTTTAAGAAATGTTGTCTCCTCAGGACTCTTAAAGATAATATTAATGACTGAATTGAAAAATTTCTCAGAAAACGTATAGTCTGATTGTGTAAAACTTTCAGAAACAACTCAACCAATTTACTTAGAATGTTCTTTCCTTCTGTGAATGCATTAGATTGATAAAACTCTGTCTATTTAAATCTAAAAGAGCTCTTTTAGTATAAAAGTATAAAATATGAGTCTAAGTGACAATAAGCATGGAGTTATAGTTTAATTGGCATCATCTTTTTTAGAGGTAACAGTGCATCTTAGAGTCAGGGAGATACCGTCTATGCTTTACGGTGATGGCTTCTTATCAGATCAAAATCAAGATCAAAACAAGATCAAGTTAGCTTAAGAAACTGATGCAGTAGGCAATCAAAAGATCTAGTTATGACACTAACTTGCTGGGGTACATAAGGTGGTAAATACAAAATTTTGCTTTATTTTTCCCAGCCAGAAATGCAAAAATGGAAACAATTGGTTAGGAAATGAATTATCTGTCAGAAGTAATTGTACAAATTCGTTTAACACCCCAAACATTTTTATGATTTTTTTTTGCCCTGGCTCTTATATACAAAAAAATAATCCACATGGCACGTATTTATAGTAATCCTTTTACCAAAAATATGTCAATGTAGTTCAAAATAGCAGCTTCCAAATTAAGTATCTAAAAAAGCTCAATTTTGGCACCAACTCTTAAGTGAGTGAAAATATCTCTTCAGGGACCAGAGCTCAGATGATCCTTTTGGAAGATCAAAACAAAACAAAAGGGATGCTTGGGTGGCTCAGCTGGTTAAGCATCTGCCTTCAGCTCGGGTCATGATCCCAGGGTTCTGGGATCAAGTCCCACATCAGGCTTCCTGCTTAGTGAGGAAGCTGCTTCTCCCTCTGCCTGTTGCTCCCCCTGCTTATACTCTTTCTGATAGATAAATAAAATCTTAAAAACAAAACAAAAAGTGTCCATTTGTTTCTTTGATGATAGAAAAGCAAAAATCATTACAATTAAATAGACACAGCTGGTCAGGTTGTTTCTCTGACTACCATGTATAAGTGTAAAATAGCATCCTCGTCACTCTCTGTCATCTGCTCCCGCATTATTAGACTAACATTTTATATTATTACTGTGTTTTTTATTGTCCTTTCCTTCCCCAAACTGTAGTCTCTGTGAGAGCATAAGACTGGTCAGGTTTCTTTGTCTCCTAGGAAGTGTATGAACTACAGGAAGTTTTCAATAAAAATTTGTGGAATGAGTGAAAAAAATTAGGTATTTGGAAAGATCTCTGAGCAAAATAACAAGTATATATATATACCTGATGTGTCATTGAGAATGAGACTAAAGATAACATGATCCTTACCCTATATTTTCACAGACACATGTTTAATAGATGTGCTCATTTGGGGTCAAGTCTGATATCCAGGGAAGGGGGTTTTCAATCTAAAGGATAAAGCAAGGGTTAAGAAAATCAAACTTGATCTTTCTTTTATTCTCTGGTTTCTCTTGTTCTCAACACATCCTTACATAATTTAAGAAAAATTTTAATGTCATATGTTCTATGACATGGAACAATTTGGTGATGGCTTTAAGAAGAATTTTGAGAGTAATTTTTATATCATACTTACTGAAACTTAAATTACTCTGTTTTCTTTTGAATTGCTATGGTTATGTGTTTCTATTATAAACTTTCAGAGGTTTTTTAGTGCTTTACAGTTCTGTCTTTTGCTTAAGCTCGGAATATGTGTTTTAATTATTAAGTGAAAATTACTAATCTATTTTCTAAACAATTTAATTTGAACAAGTTGCTGTTTAACTTTTTAATTTAGATTTAGATCTCTGTATCATCCATTTATGAATAATTGTTAATAATTTTATATGCTATTGTGTCTGTAGTACACATTTGACCTTAAGCTAAATGATTTTGCAAAAATCAGTGAATAAGTAATATACACCTATGGACATTAGAAAAGCCTAGTCTTTAAAGTTTGTTTTTCTTGTTTTTGAGTTTGTTGTTTTTTTTTTTTTAACAATAAATACTGGTAAGAATATTTCAGTTCCGGATATATACCTAATCACAGTTATAGAATTGATCACATTTTTAAATTATTAAACACGCATTTTTCATGATTTCATCCCTGATTAAGCAATCTGGTGCAGAGGGAACATTAAAGAAGGCCTGTGAGTTAATCTTCAGAATTTTCAAAATTTACCATCATCTCAAGGTCTAAGATTACTTCTACTGCAATGAATATTAACAGTCTAAGCATCATCTAAATGATTTAACAAAAGTTGAATGCTCTCTTTCCTGTCTCTCTCTAAAAGTCTAAACTTTTAGACTTTGGGGCACCTGGGTGGCTCAGTCAGTTAAGCATCCACCTTCAGCTCATGTATTGATCCTGGGGTCCTGGGATCGAGTCCTGCATTGGGCTCCTTGCTCAGCGGGGAGCCTGCTTCTCCCACTACCTGCTCTGCCTACATCTCTCCCTGCTTGGGCTCTCTCTCTCTCTGACAAATAAATAAATAAAATCTTTAAAAAAAAATAAAAATAAAAGTCTAAACTATTTGGGCCATAATAATAATACTAACAATTAACGTTTCTATGTCCTAACTACTCATTACTAAGCACTAGTGCAACTATGCATAACTAAAGCCCTCAGTATTCTACACATATTACCTCGTTTAATCTCAAAAAAGTATTTTAGAGTCTAGGAAGACCAATATGGAGAAGTGAATTGTAAAAACCTACAGTTCTCTTTCTGTGTGTTTCTACTTTACAAAGAACACTTCACTACTGACACTTCTTGTTGCCGAATGTGTGTAAGTCTTTCCACACACACCAAAAAATTCTTGACACCCACTGGGTGTCCGACAATTTAACGTAGGTCTGACACTATCTACCTGGAGATAGCGACCGACCCACAAAACTGATCCCTCCCCACTTCAGATGCCAATTACAAGTAGTGATTCCCAGGTTACCCACAGCTTCTGTGAGATTTGGCCACAGCTTGTATGTTCCCGTGATCCCCTGCTTGGGTTCAATTAATTTGCTAAAGCTGCTTTCAAAACATGCTCCTAGTGTTCTTCTTATCACTTATTACATATCTTCTTTGTTTTTTAATGACTTTTTATTATATTATGTTAGTCACCATACAGTACATCCCCGGATTCCGATGTAAAGTTTGATGCTTCATTAGTTGTGTATAACACCCAGTGCACCATGCAATACGTGCCCTCCTTACTACCCATCACCAGTCTATCCCATTCCCCCACCCCCTCCCCTCTGAAGTCTTCAGTTTGTTTCTCATAGTCCATAGTCTCTCATGTTTCATTCCCCCTTCTGATTACCCCCCTTTTCTTTATCCCTTTCTTCCCCTACCGATCATCCTAGTTCTTATGTTCCATAGATGAGAGAAATCATATGATAATTGTCTTTCTCTGCTTGACTTATTTCACTTAGCATTATCTCCTCCAGTGCCGTCCATGTTGCAGCAAATGTTGAGAATTCGTTCTTTCTGATAGCTGAGTAATATTCCATTGTATATATGGACCACAGCTTCTTAATCCAGTCATCTGTTGAAGGGCATCTCGGCTCCTTCCATGATTTGGCTATTGTGGACAATGCAGCTATGAACATTGGGGTGCATATGGCCCTTCTCTTTACTACGTCTGTATCTTTGGGGTAAACACCCAGTAGTGCAATGGCTGGGTCATAGGGTAGTTCAATTTTTAACTTTTTAAGGGACCTCCACACTGTTTTCCAGAGTGGCTGTACCAACTTGCATTCCCACCAACAATGTAGGAGGGATCCCCTTTCTCCACATCCTCTCCAACAATTGTTGTTTCTTGCCTTGTCTATCTTTGCCATTCTAACTGGCGTAAGGTGGTATCTCAGTGTGGTTTTGATTTGAATTTCCCTGATGGCTAATGATTTTGAACATTTTTTCATTTGTCTGTTAGCCATTTGTATGTCATCATTGGAAAAGTGCCTGTTCATATTTTCTGCCCGTTTTTTGATTTGTTTATTTGTTTCTCGTGTATTGAGTTTGAGAAGTTCTTTGTAGATCTTGGATACCAGTCCTTTATCTGTGGTGTCCTTTGCAAATATATTCTCCCATTCCGTGGGCTGTCTCTTAGTTTTTTTGACTGTTTCCTTGGCTGTGCAGAAGCTCTTTATCCTGATAAAGTCCCATAAGTTCATTTTATCTTTTATTTCTCTTGCCTTTGGAGATGTGTCGTGAAAAAGGTTGCTCTGGCCGATGTCATAGAAGTTGTTGCCTATGTTCTCCTCTAGAATTTTGATGGATTCCTGTCTCACATTGAGGTCTTTCATCCATTTGGAGTTTATTTTTGTGTATGGTGTGAGAGAGTGGTCAAGTTTCATTCTTTTGCATGTAGCTGTCCAATTTTCCCAGCACCATTTATTGAAGAGACTGTCTTTTTTCCACCGGATGTTTTTTCCTGCTTTATCAAAGATTAGTTGCCCAAAGAGCCGAGGGTCCATTTCTGGGTTCTCTACTCTGTTCCATTGGTCTATGTGTCGGTTTTTGTGCCAGTACCATGCTGTCTTTGTGATCACAGCTTTGTAGTACAGCTCGAAATCCGGCATTGTGATGCCCCCAGCTTTGTTTTTCCTTTTCAACAGTTCCTTGGAGATTCGGGGCCTTTTCTGGTTCCATACAAATTTAAGGACTATTTGTTCCAGTTCTTTGAAAAATGTCCTCGGTATTTTGATCGGGATAGCATTGAAAGTGTAGATTGCTCTGGGTAGTATGGACATTTTAACTATGTTAATTCTTCCAATCCATGAGCATGGAATATTTTTCCATCTTTTTATGTCTTCCTCAATATCTTTCAAAAGTGATCTATAGTTTCTAGGATATAGGTCCTTTACGTCTCTGGTTAAGTTAATTCCAAGGTAACGTATGGTTTTTGGTGTTATTGTAAATGGGATGGATTCCCTAATTTCTCTTTCTTCAGTCTCGTTATTCGTGTATAGAAATGCAACTGATTTCTGGGCATTGATTTTGTATCCTGCCACCTTACTGAATTGTTCTATAACTTCTAATAGTTTGGGAGTGGATTCCTTTGGGTTTTCCATATAGAGTATCATGTCATCTGCAAAGAGAGACAGTTTGACTTCTTCTTTGCCGATTTGGATACCTTTGATCCCTTTTTGTCTTCTGATTGCTGTTGCAAGGACTTCTAGTACTATGTTGAATAATAGTGGCGAGAGTGGGCATCCTTGTCGTGTTCCTGATCTTAAGGGAAAGGCTTCCAGCTTTTCCCCATTGAGAATAATGCTTGCAGTAGGCTTTTCATAGATGGCTTTTATGAGATTGAGAAATGTACCCTCTATTCCTACACTCTGAAGGGTTTTAATCAGGAAAGGATGCTGTATTTTGTCAAATGCTTTTTCTGCATCAATTGAGAGGATCATATGGTTCTTGAGTCTTTTCTTGTTGATATGATGTATCACATTGATTGATTTGCGAGTGTTGAACCATGCTTGCATCCCAGGTATGAATCCCACTTGGTCATGATGGATAATCCTTTTAATGTACTGTTGGATTCTATTAGCAAGGATCTTGTTGAGGATTTTGGCATCCATATTCATTAGAGAAATCGGTCTGTAATTCTCCTTTTTGAGGGGGTCTTTGCCTGGTTTGGGGATCAAGGTAATATTAGCCTCATAGAATGAGTTTGGTAGCTTTCCTTCTGTTTCTATTTTTTGAAATAGCTTTAGGAGAATAGGTATTATTTCTTCTTTGAATGTTTGGTAGAATTCCCCAGGAAAACCGTCTGGGCCTGGAGTTTTATTATTTGGAAGGTTGTTTATCACTGACTCAATTTCTTCATAGTTAATTGGCCTATTTAAGAAATCTATTTCTTCCTGTTTCAGTCTTGGTAGTTTATAGGTTTCCAGGAAGGCCTCCATCTCTTCCAGATTGTTTAGTTTTTTGGCATATAGCTGTTGATAAAAGTTTCTAATAATCCTTGCAATTTCAATGGTGCTGGTCGTGACCTCTCCCTTTTCAGTCATAATTTTAATAATCTCAGTCCTTTCTCTTTGTTTTTGGACAAGTTTTGCCAGTGGTCTATCAATTTTATGGATTCTCTCAAAGAACCAGCTTCTAGTCCTGTTGATCTGCTCTACTGTGCTTCTGGTTTCTAATTCATTGATTTCTGCTCTAATCTTGGTCAACTCCTTCCTTGTCAGTGGGTTAGGCCTGTCCCTCTGTTGCTGTTCCAGTTTCTTGAGGTGAGAATATAGAAACTGCATTTTAGATTTTTCTATTCTTTTGAGTGAGGCTTGGATGGCTATGTATTTCCCCCTTAGGACTGCCTTTGCAGTATCCCATAGGTTTTGGACCGTTGTGTATTCATTCTCGTTGGTCTCCATAAATTGTTTAATTTGTTTTTTGATTTCCTGGTTTATCGAGTCATTCTTGAGCAGGATGGTTCTTAGCCTCCAAGTGTTTGAGTTTCTTCCAGGTTTTTCCTTGTGGTTGAGTTCCAATTTCAGAGCGTTGTGGTCTGAGAATATGCAGGGGATAATTTCAATCTTTTGGTATTGGCTGAGACCTGTTTTGTGTCCCAGAGCATGATCTATTCTTGAGAATGTTCCATGGGCATTTGAATAGAATGAGTATTCTTTGGTTCTGGGGTGTAGTGTTCTATATATATCTATGAGGTCCAACTCGTCGAGTATGGCATTCAAAGCCTTTGATTCTTTGCTTAGTTTTTGCCAGGGTGTTCTGTCTATTTCTGATAGTGGGGTGTTGAGGTCCCCTACTATTAATGTATTTTTATCTATATGTCTCTTTATTTTGGTTAAGAGTTGGCTTGTGTATCTTGCTGCTCCCCTATTGTGGGCATATATATTAATAATTGTCATATCCACTTGTTGAATACTTCCTTTAAGAATAATATAGTGCCCTTCTGTATCTCTCTCTATGGCCTCTAGTTTAAAATCCAGTCTATCTGATATGAGAATTGCTACTCCAGCTTTCTTTTGAGGTCCATTTGCGTGGAAGATGGTACTCCATCCCCTTACTCTAAGTCTGAATGCATCTTTGGGTNTGCATGAAAGATGGTACTCCATCCCTTTACTCTCAGTCTGAATGCATCTTTGGGTTCAAAATGAGTCTCTTGTAGACAGCAAATGGATGGGTCATGTCTTTTTATCCAATCTGCAACCCTGTGGTGTTTTATGGGAGCGTTTAAACCATTCACATTGGCACTGAGAACTGAGAGATAGAATTTTAATGATGCCATGTTGCCAGTAAAGTCTTTGTTTGTATCGGTTGTGGCTTTCTATTCTA